>NC_092876.1:4792500-5017156 GCF_028372415.1 Notamacropus eugenii | reverse complement strand
AGGGAGAGAGAGAAAGAGAGAGGGGGGAGAAAGAGGGAGAGAGGGGGGGAGAAAGGAGGAGAGGGGGGGAGAGAAGAGGGAGAGAGAGAGGGAGAGAAAGAGAGAGACACAGAGAGAGAGAAAGAGGGAGAGAGAGAGAGAGGGAGAGACAGAGAGAGAGGGAGAGAGAAAGAGGGAGAGAGAAAGACAGAGGGGGGGGAGAGAGACAGGGGGGAGAGAGGGGGGGAGAGGGAGAGAGAGAGGGAGAGAGAGAGACAGAGAGAGACAGAGAGAGAGAGGGAGAGAAAGGGAGAGAAAGAGAAGAGGGAGAGAGAGAGGGAGAGAGCAAGGGAGAGAGAGAGAAAGAGAGAGAGGGAGGGGGAGAGAGAGGGACAGAAAGAGAGACAGAGAGAGACAAAGAAAGAGAGACAGAAGAGAAGAGGGAGGGAGAGAGAGAGACAGAGAAAGAAAGAGAGAGAGAGGGAGAATGGGAAGCGGGGAGAGAGAGACACAGAGAGAGAGGGAGAGAAAGAGAAGAGGGAGAGAGAGAGGGAGAGAGCAAGGGGGAGAGAGAGAGACAGAGAAAGAGAAGAGGGACAGAGAGCGACAGAGAGACAGAGAAAGAGAAGGGGAAGAGAGAGACAGAGAAACAGAGAGACACCGAGAGAGACAGAGAAAGAGAGAGACAGAGAGACAAAGAGGGGGGGAAGAGACATGCAGGGGGGAGAGACATATGGAGACCAAGAGAAGCAGAGAGAGAGAGAAGGAGAGATGGAGAAGAGAGAGAGAGAAGGGAGGAGAGACAGAGACAGACAGAGATCGAGAGAGAGAAAAATAGAGAAACAGAGAGAGAGACAAAGACAGAGAGAGAAAGAGAGGCGGGGAGAGATTTGCAGGGGGGAGAGACAGATGGAGACAGAGAGAGGGAGAGAGAGACAGAGAGAGACTGAGAGAGAGAGAGACAGAGACCTAGAGAGAGAGAAAGGGAAGGAGAAGTGCAGGGGAGAGAGACAGAGACCAAGAGAGACAGAGGCCAAGAATGAGAGAGGGCCAGAGACCTAGAGGGAGAGACAGCAAGAAGCCCAGAGAATAGTGATCGAGCCCCAGAAACAGCAGACTGAGGGAGAAGGGCTGACTTCTAGGCCCTGTAAGATCAGTGCCCTCGGGGCACAGGTGGGGACACTGAGGCAAACAGAGGTGAATGCCTTACCCAGGGTTCCCTAGCTGGTAAGCATCTGATGGGGGAGGGGAAGCCAGGCCTCTGAGGCTCCTTGTCCAGTGCCTCTCCTGGCGGTGGAGGCAGGAGAAACTCCAGTGAAAGACACCAAATCCAGGGTGCCAGGATCATTTACCATCTAAGTCTTATGGACCCAGGTGAACTGCACCCGCTTCCCCTTCTTACCGGCTACTCTTTGCTGAAAGTATACAGTAAGTGCTTAATTATGCATCAAACTGAATGGAACCTGTTGAATGGCCTGTTGGACATCTCCAGCTGAATGTCTAATTTATATCAATCAATAAACATTGATCAGACATCTTAAACTCAGCACCTCCCACACTGAGCTCCTTCCTTCCCCCAAAGCCTTGCCCTCTTCCCTCTTTCCGCTGAGGGTCTCACTGCCCTCCTCCCCGTCCCCCACCCACAGCCTCCACACTGTGCAGGACTTCTCACCCTCATGTGCCTCCTATGTGCAGGCTGTTGTCAGGCCTGGCAGTTTCACCTCTGCAACCCCTCCCCTTACCAATCCCCCTGAGGCCCTCATCACCTATTGCGATGGCTGCTGAGGGTGGGGCTGCCTGACTCTGGTCTCTCCCCACTCCCCTCTATCCTCCAGCCACCAAAGGGTTTTTCCTAAAGTACAAAGCGAACCGTATCACTCCCTGCTCAGTAAATTGCTGTGGCTGTCTGTTACTCCCACAAACGCATACAACATGCTGTGTTTGGCATTTGAAGCCCTTTCTTAGTCCCTCTCCCCACCTTTCCTGGTTTCTTATACCAGGCACTCCAATATGCCTGGTGCTCCTGAAACATTCTCCCTGCCCATGAAGTTGCCTGTGTTTCCCATCTGCCTGGAATGCTCTTGCTCCTTACTTCAGGTCTCAGCTAAAGTCCCACCTTGGCATGCCACAAGCATCTCCCTGCCTCCCTCAATGCATTATGTTCAATTCACCCTGCAAAGCACTGGTGTGGACATACTGCTTCCCACACTGTTCCCCTTTGGACTGTAAGCGCCTCAAGGCAGGGATGATTTCTGCCATTTCTGGCATGTCCGACGCTTAGCACTACCTGGAACACAGTGGTGCTCAGTAGATGCTCCTTGGTTTGACTTGGAGAGCTGGAGCATTGGGTGAGACAAATGGGACAACAGGACTCGGGGCAGTTAGATCTATTGGAAACCCCATCCCCACCCCGTACACACCCATGGGGGAGGGAGCTTGGAGAAAGGAGGCAAGAGACAGACACCCTAAGCGAGCCATCCTAGCCCGCTGCCCAAGTGCAGCCATATCTCTTCCACCCTCTGCAGTCTTCAGTAACTCCCATTAGAGAGAAAGATACTGAAGGAGACATTTTTTAAATAGACCACACCTATGTGGATGCCCCAGAGGGAGGCGGCTGGGGCAGTGAAGGGAGGGAGAGACTGGAAGAGGGCACTCTGCCCCTCCCCCACCCTGGCCTCCCCGGACGACACCCGATCTGGTCAAGGTGAGGGCTCCACGGTGTGTGTTTATTCTGGTGTAGCAGCAGCAGTGAGGGAGGCCAGAGACACAGACGGGACACAGGAGGAGGCCAGCCGAGACCTTCCTGGGCTCAGACACAGGATGGGCCTGCCTGGAGTGGGGGGGGCTGCGACATTCACACAGGCCGGGCACAGGGAGGGCCAGCCCGGGACACGGGGCACATTCCAGGCGGAGAAGCATACGCAGGGGAAAGGGTGTGACGAACACTGGGACTGGGGAGTCGGACAAAGGGGGAAAGGTCCCCCGGACCTCGACATGCACAGCCCCTTCCTGAGAGGGGAGTCCCAGGATGGGGAGGACAGACACGGTGGGGTTGGGGGCCAGCTTCCCCCCACACATGGCACAGCCCCACAGGCCTTGGCCTCCTCCGAGCTGGGAGGGAGGGAGAGAGGGATGGGGGGAGCAGCCTGGAGCCTCCCTCCCTCCCCAGCACTGGACAGCTAGTCCATATGGCTTTGAGGAGATGAATTCTCTGTGGGGAGTGAGAGCCTAAAGGGCCAGACCTGGTGGAGAGAGGTGAAGAGGAGGCTGTCAGTCACTCCCCATTCCTCCCAGGCTCCAGGCATCCTGCCCCCAGTCCCTTTCTCCCCTGTGTCCCCCCAAGCACCCTCCCTTTCTCCCTCTCCCTCTCAGCTCCCCCCGCCTCCCCCCCCCCCCCCCCCCCCGTCTCTTTGGCTCTGTCTCTGTGTATCAGTCTCCTTACACCTGTCTCCCCACACGGGTATTTCTTTATGTGGGTGAGCTCTTTTTTCTATCTCTTTGTTTCCCCCATCTATGTTTCTCTCCTCTCATTGTCTGCCTGTCTCTGTGCATGTGTATACAGATACAGACAGGTCTCTGCCCCTCTCTGTCCTGGGCTAAGAGGCCTCTAAGTGGGATCTCCCAGCCGTGTAACCTGGTCCAGCTCCCCAGTGCCAGCACTGACCCAGTGCTCACCCATTCACTCTGAGCTTTCTCTCTCACTCAGTCCCTTGGTTCCCTTGGTGAAGCTGGTGAGGGTCTTCTCCTGGAAATGAAAATCCAAATCGGGGGGGGGGGGGGGTTAAAGCCAGGTGACACTGATCATTTTTAACTGAGAGAATGGGGTGAGGTTATGGGCACACAGCTAACCAGGGAGTCAGAGAGACCTGGGTCTGAGTCCTGCTTCAGACAGCTGACCTATGTGTGTGACTGGCCTGTGAGTGACCAGCCTATGGGTGACCAGTCCGTGGGTGACTGGTCTGTGGGGGACTGCTGGCAAATGGCTTAATGTTTTTTGGCAAATCTTCGAACACAGAACATTTCGGAGGAGGTGCTGACCAGCAGTACTGGAGGGAGTTTCCACACTGGGCATTCCCCAGTGATCCTTCTGATTGAATCACAGATCCAGAGCCCTCCTCCGTTTCTTAATTTAGAGCATTAATTAGAGCCATTATGATTCATAAGCTTGGACTTTGGATCTCTCCTACCCCACCCCCAACACCTCTTTTGTCCGCAGAGGAGGAAAGAGGCCAGGGAGGGAGGTTCTGGGGGGCTGCCACGTGCTCTGGGGCCAGTCACCCTCCTTCAGACATCAGAGGGTTTCGAGCTGGAAGAGATCTTAGTGACTATTCATCCAGTTCCCCTCTTTTAGAGATGAAGCTGGACTCAGAGAGGCCGAGCGCCACAAATCACACAGCAAGGTGACCTGATTCAGGCTTACAGCCTCTGCTTCCAAAGGCAGCTGCTTGCACTCTGTCTTGGTTTCCCCATTGGTAGAGGAGGGTTGGAATTGGGAGGGGGAAGGAATGGGATGAACTTGACAAGGGCTCTTCCCTTCCCTGGGGGCTCAGTTTCCCCAGGGCTCTGATAAGTGAGTGATGAATCACGGGGTGAGGTTCCAGCAAATTCTGCCCCCTCCAAGCCACAGGCTCTGCTCCTGGACCATTTCAGGGGAGTTTGGCCAGCAGTGTCATTGGACCAGGGAGGTAAAGTGATTGAGGAGGGCCAGGGAATGGAAGGGGATCAGAGCCATCCTTTGTGGATCAGTGGGACTTCAGAAGTGGAGAAGTGAGCACGCCAGGGTCTCTTTACCCCCTCCTACTCACCCTCATGGCTCAGGACCCACCTCCACCAGCTGATGCCAGTATTCCACAGGTTTTCGGGGATTGGCCAACATCTCTGCCCAGTGCTCTCGGCCATGGGCATCAGCTGCGTCTGCCCCCACTCGGCACACACCAATGACCTCGTTGTGCCCAATACTTCGATGGAAGTTGGACAAGGGGAGAAGGCAGGAGGCAGGGAGAGAGAAGAGCGTCTGTCAGTGGATGATCCTGGCTGGGGCTCCGTCTCACCAGTTCTGGCCCCCCATCTTTGCTCTACCTGTGGCCCCTTCGGGCCTGGGCCCCCCATCCAGGCTCTGCCTCTGGTCCCATCAGCCCCAAGCCCCATCCCCTCTCTCACCCAGGCCCTCTTGGCCCTGGGCTCCTTCCCCATTCCAAGCTCCTACTCACCAGTCATAATCCACCACAGCAATACTCAGCCCTACGGCCTCCACACTCTCAGGGGCCACATCAAACACCAGGGCCTCGTTGTAGGTGGGGTTCAGTGTGTTCTTCTTTATGGAGGTCTTGCGTTTCTTTAGCCGCCGCCCCTCCGAGATCAGGGAGGCCTTCACATAGGGGTCTGGTGGTGGGAGGAGGGGGTAGAGAGGGCAGAGCCTCAGACCCTCTCAGGAGCCCCTGGGGTCCCAGAGATTGAGGCCCCTAGTCCTTAGTCATTCTTGGACTCAGACTCCCAGTGTTCATAGCCCCTCCTCTGGCTATCCCACCCCACAGGGACTTGGGTGTTCAGTGCCCTTGCGTTGAGCACTATGTTGGGTCCTTGAGGGCCCTCGATGGTACGGAGTCTCCCAGGTGTCCAGGTGTTTGAGCTCCTAACCCTTCTCTCTGGGATCCAAACATCCAGGCATTCCCCCAAATCCTTGGGGGACCAGAGGTCTTCAGGGGCCCCTCCCCTCAAGTGTTCAGGGCCTCTGGGGCAGCTGGGAGTAGGGAGAGCTGGGCTGGCCTCTCGAAGTACCTGAGAAGCCCGTGAGGTCCATAGCTTTGAGGTTTGAGGCCTTAATGATGGTCACGGTCAGACGTCCGGCCGTGGGGAGGTAGCACAGGGAGAAGTTCAGCTCCCCGAGGTCAGCCTTCTCCTGTGGGTGGGGATGTGGTCAGGCCTCAGTCTCCTCTCCCATCCCCCATCCCTCACCACCTCCATTAAGTGGAGTCAGAGAGTTAGAGCTGGAGAGGGACTTTAGAGGACTGGCCAGTGTGACCTCTCCTCCTGAGGAGGGCCAAGACTCCCCAAAGGGGTCCCTAGGAGCAGAGCTGGAGTCCTGAGGAAGGCCAAGACCCCCCAAAGAGGCCCAGAGGAGCAGAGTTGGCCTCCAGCCTGGAGTCCACCTGAGTGCCAGATGCCTCCTCCCCATGGCTGGAGCTCCTCAACTCACCTGGTCTCTCGGGGAGGGTGGGACCATCCTTCCAGCACACAGGTACTCAAGCCATAGTCATGTTAGGAGTGTCCTCCCCTTCTCTGAGCCTGAGCACCTCTCAGATTCATGGCCCACAGGGTCCTCATCACCACAGGCCCAAGCTCCTGCCTCCAGAATCTCCCAACTCCATCCCCTTTCCCTAGACCTCCCAGACTGGCCTTCCCATGTAAGCTGCCTGGGGGGCATCATCTTTCCAGCTCTCCTCACCTGGCTCCAATCTCTCATCCCTAAAGCCTTTCATACAGACTGCTCTCTGCAGCTCCACACGACTCCTCATCTCTCACCTCTGTACCTTTGCAGAGTGGTCCTCCAAAACTAGGATGCATCCCCCTTCACCTCTGCCTCTTCACACCAGAATCACCTTCAAAGCTCAGCCCAAAGGCACCTTCTCTGTGAAGCCTTTGCCAACTTCCCCCCGCCCAGTTGCTGGCACTGCCCCTTTCCAAAGCAAGTTAACTGCCCTATATTCTGTGTAGCCTATGGCGATGTCTCCCTGGATACATCTAACCTCCTGGGGGTGGGAAGTGCTCTGCTTTTGGCTCTTGTGTCCCCAGCCCCAAGGAGAGTTCAGCTGCACAGATGGCACCTGATAGACAGCCGTTGACTGATGGAGTTGGGTTGGGCCCAGGACATCTGGGGTCTTTCCTCAGTTATCCCCCGGATCCCCCCGGACATCTCCCCTGTGTCCCCTCTCTCCCCAGTCATCTCAGCATTTCTCCTCCCCTTTCTTCCCAGCTCTCCTCATCTCCTTCCCTCCCTTCACTCTCCTCTTTTGCATCTGCCCCATCTCTGTTCCTGCCTTTGCTCTCAGAATGCTCTTAGCTTTTCGATCCATTTAACAGCCTGTCTTGATGCCAGGCCTGGTAAAGCTGCGGCCACAGCCCCCCTTCCCCCAGGGACCCGTCAAACCCCATTTGTTCTTGAGGGAAGATGGGAAAAGCAGCCAAGGCTGGTGGGGTGAGGGGAGATGAGAGAAAGCAGACAGAGAGGGAAAGAGTCTTAGGAACCGAGGCCCAGAGACAGGAGCAGACACCAAAGGCAGAGTGACAGGCAAGGAGAGACAGAGATGGAGATGAGCCAGAGCAGAAGAGACACAGAGACTTGGCTATCAGAGACGCAGATAGAAAAGGACCCAGCTAGGGGGTTGGAGAAGGCCTTGGAGCTTGGGATCTGCTGAGGAAAGGGGCCGAGAGACAGGTCCACAGGGACTGGGAGAGCAGGACATGGACGGGCCCCAAGGCCAGGTCCAGGGCTGGAAGAATAAGGTGTCAGGGCCAAGGGTGTCTGTTTGCCTTGAGGTGTGTCAGGGTATGTGGGGTCAAAGTCAGGACCTGATGCATGTGGGTATAGAGAGCTCAGAAGGTCCAGATTCTTAGCACTAGAGTCCTTGGAGAGGACTTAGCCTTTTTACAGACAAGTAAATGGAGGCCCAGAGACAGGAAGGCCTTGGGCACTGCCAGAGCTGGGATTCAAGGCCAGGTCTTCAGATCCTACATTTTGAGCATGACACCAGCATTCTCAGACACTGGGTCTGTTGGGTGTTAAGGAGATGGTGGGGCAAGAAGCTGGGATATGTGGGTGATCAGAACATGAGGAACTGGCAGGTTGGGATATTGGCAGTGAGTCTGTTGGGGAGAATGGATGTCAGGAAGTCAGCACCACTAGGTCCAGGGGAGGGAGCATTAGAATATCCTGGAGTCCAGAAGGGCCCAAGAAGAGATTGGGATTCTGCGGAGCCAGAGTGGAATGTGTGAGACTCTGGGGCTCAGGGCAGGCAGGGGCTGGAGTCAGAAGGCCCAGGAAGGCAGAAATGCTGTCTTCTGGGACTATCGAGGCCAAGGTGGGGGATGGGGGTTTGGGCTTGGAACAGTTGGGGTGGAGAAGCCAAATCATCTGGCCAGAGCTAGAACCTTTCAAACTTGGAATTTAGAGGCTGGAAGACTGGGAGGTCAAGAGATCCAGAGCTGAAGACCAGGAGGGTTTGGGGACCTGGAGGCTGGGAGGTCAGAGCTTAAGAGGTCAAGAGGTCCAGAGGTGAGGACCAGGAGGGCTTGGAGGCCTGGAGAGGTTGGGAGGTCAAAGTGCTGGGTCCAAGCAGGGGGACTGACCGAGCCGCCTTCGATGATGTCTCTCCAGAGTGGGCGGTCGGGGGGCTGCTCCGCCAGTTCCAGAAGGTTGTCCAGCACCACTTGGCCGATGAGGTCATGTCTCGAGAATCGGTCAAAGTCATAGATGCTAAAGTGCAGTTTCCTCTGGGCCAGTTCTGCCAGTGGCACAGAGAATTGGAAGGTCTCGTTGAACACGGGGTTCAGAGTCTTCCTGTGCACCTGGGGTGAGGAATGGGGGGAAGTGATTCAGGACCAACCTCCTTGAGGAGAAAGAAGCTGCAGGCTGATTGGATCCCCAGATCCCAGAACATGGACAGCCCAGCCCCTGGCCCCTCAGGGACCCAAAGTAGCCTTGATGGTGAGCTCCCATTTCTGTAATGCTTTAGCATTACAGCGGAGCATCTGAGGGTCATGATCTCACTGAATCCTCACAACAACCCTCAGAGGTAGGTGCAGATAAGAAACTGAGGCTCTGGGAACCTATCCAATAGCCATGCACCTCCTAAGTATCTGAGGTGGGATTGGAATCCTGGTTTTTCTGACACCGAGTTGGGCCCTCTTCCCTTCTCCCCATCTTCCTCCCCATCCCCTGCCTCCTACCTCCTTAGCTCTCCCTTATTAGAGCCCAGTACCTGATGCCTCCCATTGCCCTCAGTTCCTGTGGGGGACCTCAGTGTCCAGGCTTCCCCCTCCCTCTATCGCCAGGTCAATCGGCCCCTCTGTCTCCACCCACTTTGGGACCTAGAGAGCCTAAGTCTTTTTCTCCTTGGGGATCCCATCATCCCAACTCAGACCTTAGTCTGAAATTTTTTCTTGCGGTCGGGCAGCAGGTAGATCTTGACATAGGGATCGGAGAAGCCATTAGAGTCTTTGGCTGGAAGGTCAAGGGCCTGGAGAACTCGTACAACAAGCTGGTCAGAGCCGTAGAGGTATCGCAGGGCGAAGCTGAAGCGTCCGGCCCCTGGCCCCCCACCTGGCCCTGCCCCTGCCCGCCGGCCCCCGGCCCCGGCCCCAGCCCCTGCTCCCTGGTACAGTTCAGGCTGGATCTGCCCAATGAGCCTGGCCTTTTCCTCGCCCACAGGCAGGGGGAGAGGCAGGGCTGGGGCTGGAGGTCTATCCTCAGGCTCAGCCAGGCTCGGGGCTGGGGGCTGGGGGGTCAGGGGTTGCTGAGTGAGGGGCCGGGGAAGAGCTGGATACCTGTGGGAGGATGAGGCAGAAAAAGGGTCAGGGAGGGGCTGGCTTTCTGCCCCCCCCCAACTGTGGGCCTCAACTCAGAGAGATCCAGGGGGGCCAAGAGATCCAGGGAGGGACAGAGAAATTTGGGGAGCCAGAGAAACTCAGGGGGGTCAGAGAAACCCTGGGGGGCCAGAGAGACCAAGGGGGTGCCAGAGAAACTGGTGGGGTGGGGGTGGTCAGAGGCCGGCCAGGACAGAGAGGCAAAGGCAAACAGACAAATCCACAAAGAATTAACAGACAGGGAGGGACCCAAACAGGGACAGATACATGCAACGAGATGAAACAAATCCAGAGGGTCAGAGAGAGATTGCAACAGGTAGACACTGACAGAGGGATGCCAGAAACAAGCTAGGCAGGGAGACAGCCACCAAGGTGGAAGCAAGGAGACCTGGAGAAGGGGGTGGGGAGAGGGAGAGGAGAAGCGGAGAGAGGAGAGACAGAGACAGAGACAGAGAGACAGAAAAGAAGGAGAGGAAGAGATGGAGGGAGAGAGAGAGAGAGAGTGGCATATAGGGAAAGAAAGGGATGCCCAGAAGGACAGAAGGAGACTGTCGTTGAAGAGAAAGCCACCAGGGGATGCCCAGAGCTCAAGAGAGGGGGCCAAGCAGATGTAGAAAGAGCAGCAGTCAATAAAGAGGCAGGAGGTAGAGGAATAAGGAGAGAGACAAAGTGAGACAAGCAGCAAAACAGAGAGGGGCGAGAGGGCGCTTCTTACCTCGTAGGAGGGGCCAGGCTGGTGACCTGCTGGTGGGACTGGGCACTGGGCAGCCCACCCCCCCCAGGGGGCACCAGGAGGAGCCCCCCACCAGTTCCAGCACTGCCATCAGCTGGCAGTTCGGGTGATGTCTGGCTGGGCTTGACCCCAGCCGCTACTGCGGCAGCGGCGGTGGCGGCATCTGGGTAAGAGTCCATATCCAGGTAGGATGGTTCTGGAGGGTCAGGGCCCCCCACTCCTCCAGGCTCCAGGAGCTCAGAGAAGGGTGGATGGTGGTGGGGCCCACCCAGGAGATGATGTGGGCCACCCAGGCCAGGTCCCAGATGGTGACCAGCCGCACCACCCACCAGCCCTGCCAGTCCGGCCCCAGGGTCCTTGCGAAGGGGGCCACCCCCAGGGGCTGAGCCCCCCTTGTCCCGCCAGGGCACCCAGCACAGTTTCCATGACACGAAGAGTGAAACACCCAGGAGGACAATGCCACAGAAGGTCACGATCACTGAGAGCAGGCTCACCGAGATATCTGGAGGCGAGAGAGGCGGGAGGGCATCCTATAAGGATGGCAGAGCACTGGGCAAAGCCTGCCAGCGCTGCTCCATCCTTGCCCCGGCTCTTCTCCCTGTACGCCTCGGCTTAATCCCCAGATAGATGGACTGTCTGAGTGGGGGGCCAGGGAGAAAAAGGCTGAAGGCGAAAAGAACCCAAGCCAAACAACACCCCTTCCCCATTCCCCGAGCCCAGCCATCGGACATGCTGAGGGCGCTGACAACATGAGGATGGGAGGAAAGAGTGCAGAGAAAGGCTGGGACGTCAGGACAAGGGGATTATGGGATAAGAGATTGAGAGGGGGAAGACATCTCCCAGCACCGCTAGTCCAGAATCTTCAGTTTACCCGTGAGCCTCTTGGAGGCCGAGAGAGAGTGACTTGCCCCAGGACGGCCAGGGAGAGTAGAATTCCAGCCTCTTCTTTTGAAGAGAAAGCTGGCACTCTTTCCCAAACACTACTTTGGGGAAAGGTCCCCTTTCTGGGTACCTTCTGAGTGCTACACAGGCTCTTAAAGATTCTAGTTAGTGTGGAACTGGTGGGGAAGGGGGGTGGGAGCAGGGACGAGAGGGTTTCGAGGAGACAGACCTGCATCTGAGGGCCCGGGGTAGCCTCGCCTCCGCCAAAACTCCTGGCATTTTTCATCTGCGTCCTGGAGCCGGGAGCACAGGTCAGAGACTAAGGTCAGAGCCCGGTGACAAAGGTCATCATCATAGTCCCCTGACATGACTGCTGGGTATCCTGTCCTGGAGAAGGGGGGGAGGGGAAGAAACAGAGAGATAGACACAAAGACAGACAAAGAGACAGAGACAGAAACAGAGACAGACAGACAGACACAGAGACAGACACAGAGATAGAGACAGAAACAGAGACAGACAGACAGATGGACACAGAAATACAGAGACAGAGAGGAGAGAGAGAAGCAAAGAGAAACAGAGACAGAGATATAAAGACAGACAGACAGATGGAGATAGAGAGAAATAGAGATACAGAGAAACAGACACAGAGACAGACACAGAGATAGAAACAGAGAGGAGAGAGAGGCAGAGAGAAACAGAGAGAGAGAGAGAGAGAGAGAGAGAGAGTCAGGAATATGGGGTGAGGAACAGAAGTAGGATGGAAAGAAGAATATGCTTGGTGCCAGCCAAGAGATGGAACAGCTAGTGGCAAGCTGAGAGGTAAAGGAACAGACCTGGGGAGACAAGGTGAAGATACTTGGGGCAAACACGTAAAATTTGGGGGACTGGATAAGTGGATTCAGCAGAATGGAATTGGTAGCAATAGAAAAAGAAGAAAGGCAGAGAAATAAAAGATGGACAGACAGAAGGACAGGGAGTCTGAGATATGGGTAAACATGAAGGAAGATGATGGAGAGAAAGTTTAGACAGATGGCGGGACAGGAGGAGGCCAGACAGAGGAGGACATGGAGAAGTAGTGAGTGAAGGAACAGGAAAAGGCCAGATTGGGAAACAAAGATAAAGACCAGGAAGGCTGGTGATAGGAGAGAGGCATGGTTATTGCTACATGGGGAGAGAGATCAGGGCTGGACAGACAAGGAGACAGAATGTGCCGCCAGCTAGAAGGGTTACATAGAAGGAGATGGAGATAAGAGTGGGATAGAAAGAAAGACAGAGGGAATGCTCTAAAGATAAAAAATCGACAAGGAAAAAGGAATAGCCTAATAGGAAAATGGAGATGAAGGATAGGCAGATGGGAGGATGGACACATGGGGACAGAGCCAAGGGATGGTGGGCAGGCAAGCTAGACATATAGGACAGACAGAAACGATGAACAGAGGAAAGAGAAGGGAGGAGAGAAGGAATGGCCAGAGAGGACAGACAGAATGGGAAGAAACAATGGCTAGATTGAAGGAATGGGCAGCTGGGGGCCAGAAAGACTTACAGAAGGAATGGTCAGATGCAGAAAGAGGAAAGGGGACCAAAAGGAGGACTGAAAGGGAGGGGGAGCTGTGGAAAGGGCAGGGGATGAGAGAGGAATAGAGGTAGGAGATGAGATGGAGACCAGAGAAGGGGATAGTGATCAAGGGAGTAAAGATTAGGGACAGACATACAGGGGGACGAGAGAAGGGATGGACAGACGAGGACAGAAATAGGAAATTAGGCAGACTGAGGTGGAGAGGAAATGGGCAAAGACTTGTTCAGAGGAGGAGACAAGAGAGGCTAAGAGATAGGGATGAGCCAGGAGACAGACAGGGGCAGGGAGGTTGGGAGAGACTAAAGGATTGTGATGAAAGCTGTCCAGAACAGCAGACAGCTCTGATAGATGGGTGGGAGCCAAGATAAGGAGAGGGTTAGGAAACAGAGACAGAATGGGGGCAGGGTTCAGACAAAGGCTGCGTGGACCAAGACGAGGCTCAGACAATCATAACAAGTGAACAGAGATGACAACAGGAGGTGAATGGGGGACAGAAGTCAGGACAGGGAACAGGCCGGGGAAAGGGACAAAGGTAAAAGGTGGACAGATGGGGGAAGAGAGAAAGTTTAGACAGATGGGGAGCTAGAGAGGCAGCAGACCAAAGACTGAGAGGATGGCCAAGGAGAGACAGAGAAAAAGGAGAGACAGATAGGAGGGGACAGATAAAGGATGGGGAAAGGGACAAAAGGGACGGAGACACTGACAAGGAAGAATCAAGATAGAGGGTAAATAGATGGGGAGACTGACGAAGGAATGGCAGGGACAGCGTGGAGGGATGGCCAAAGATGGAGATGGGGGATGGACAGAGAAGGAGATAGGCGAACAGAGAGAGGGAGAAGGGGTGTGCAGATGGGGAGACAGCAGAGGGGACCGAGTGAGGGGCTGCTGAGCCCGAGAATGCAGGATCGTGGGGGGCGCTCACCTTATCCTCATTCCTGACGAGTCCTAGGGGGCATTCGGGGCGGGCGGGGAGAGCCCATTGGGGAGAGCAGAGGGGAGACGATCCCCCCAGCCTGGTCCCCCACTTTCTGGGAGATGCCACAGGACCTGGGGGAGCAAGGAGAAGGTTGCCTCAGCCCAGCTCTGCTCTCAAACTGCAGCCGCGAACAGGAGGGAGCCTTCTCCTCCGTAGCGCTTCTCAGCCCGCCAGCTCTCTAACCTCTGCCGGGATACCGAGTGCCCTGCACCCCCAATCAGCCCGCAGCCCGCGGCCCCCTTCCTCGGATCGGGGACTCCATTTCCCAGCAGGCCCCGGGGCGCTGGGCCAGGCGAGTGGGGGTATTCCGGCCCCACAGCCTGCTGGGAAATGGAGTCCGCGCTGCCTCCAGGGCTGCCTCGCAGGGCTGGGAGCCTGGGCTGGGGCTAGGGATCGCGCTGGGAGGCTGCGAGCTACAGGAGCACCTGGCCTCTGGAGGCTCTGCCGGCCCGCGGCCCGGGGAAACCCAGGACGCCTCGGAGCTGGAGGTGCCTGCCCCACCCCAGGTAGCGGACGCCCCCCACCACCTCTTCCCCTCTGGATGCCTGCCCTGGTGCCCCGGCAGGGCCTGAGGGGAGTGGAGGCTCACAGAGAGCCGCGCGGGGACACTCACCCGGAGCCGGATCCGGACCGGATCCGGAGCCGCCACCGCCGCAGCCACCGCCGCAGCCCCGGCCCGGCTCCGCCCCCGCCCCCCCCAGCCCGCAGGTTGGCGGCTCCGCCCCCCGCCCCCCGCTCCAGCCTCAGCCGGGGGATCTGACCCAGGAATCCGAGCGCACAGTGGCCTTTCCCTCACTCCCTCAAGGATCCCGGCATCCCGGCCCCACCCCTGTTCTGCAGGGACGCAGGTGTTCTGGCCCCCTAGGGACCTAGGCATGCCCCATCTTGGCGTCCCCTCAGCCCTCCCCCCTCAGGGCCCCAGGCCTCTGAGCCTACCCTTAAACCTGAGGCATTCAGGCATTGGCCCTTCCCTCCCCCTCACTGCCCCCCACCATACACACTCTCAGAGGACTCGGGTATTTAATTCAGTTCAACTCAATTTAATTCAATTCAAGCAGGTATAAATTGCCTACTATGTGCCAAGCACTGTCCTAAGTGCTGAAATACAAGACCCAGTGCCCCAGACGGTTCCTGTTCTCAGAGAGCTCGCGTTCTTCTTGGACGCAGTCTTCTCCTCTCCTCTCCTCCTCGAGACCTGGCCCAGTCCTTCCCATCTCACCCTGAACTTGGAGGACTCTGGCTCAGTTTGGTGGGTAGAGGGCTCCCAGTCCCCAAACCTTGAGGGACTGGGGGTTGGGAAAGTCGAGAGGCTGGAGATGATAGAGAGGAGAGGGGATGGGAAGCCAGAGCTAGATTGGGCTGGGGGTGGGGGATGCTAACTCAGCCGGGACTGGGAGCCTGTCTTAGTTCTCTGTGAGGGCTTCATGATCTTCATCTGTCATATAGAAAGATCCAGATAGGTGTGGCTGGGAAGTGGACCAGTAATAATCACAATTGCCATCTCTATGGAGATTAAAAGGTAGAAAACTTTCCCCACCCCTCACAGTTCTGTGAGGGGGGGAGATAGTGCAGAATAATTGTTCTCTCCCCATTTTACAGATGAGAAAACTGAGGTTCATAGAGGAGAAAGTGATTTATCCAGGGTCACATAGCTGGAAAGTGTCAGAATAGGGAGTGGAACCCAGGTCTTTCTAACTTCAAGACCGGCACATAGACACAGAGAGCCAATATGGAGAGAAATCCAGAGAGACAAACACAAGACGACTCCTACATAGAAACAACTGAAGATACATTTCTATATGCAGAAACCAACACACAGAGAGGCAAAACCCTACAAGGAAACTGAGATATACTCAGAAACACACAGCGATGGGAATTCAGAGACTTGCTTTGACACACAAGCCCCCCCCCCACACACACACCATGGAGGCATGCCCAGTCATAAATGGTCACAGGAAGAAAGAGACAAGAGCCCATTCAGGAACACACACACACACACACACACACACACACACACACACACCTAGAGATATCCAAGGACCCAGGTCAGCAGAGACAAATGCTGATAATCCCATAAACATCCATGGAGACACACCTTGAAATTCAGAGGTACTCAGACTGGAACTAGAACACACACCACATACAGAGACACAAGTCCCAGTGGACTGGTGGCTTGAATGCCGGGGTTCCCCTTGCAGCTCTGACATAATTTCTATACTTCAAGGGAAAATACTGAATGTTGCAGGTTGGGTGAGGGCCAGAGAGGGAACTATAGGTAAAAAGACATAGTGACAAAAGTAAGGGACAAGACAGGAATACAGAGACAGAGAGATGTACACAGAGCCAAAGGGGCAGGGGGGAGATTGAGTCCCAGATGATAAAACTGAGAGACACAGCAAATCAGGGAAAGATTCAGGGGTAGAGAATTCTCCATCTCCCTGAGATAGAAAATGAAGAAGACCCCATACACAGGTATAGTGAACTACAGAGAGAGAGAGAGAGAGAGAGAGAGAGAGAGAGAGAGACAGAGAGACAGAGACAGAGAGAGACAGAGACAGAGAGACAGAGACAGAGAGAGACAGAGACAGAGAGAGACAGAGACAGAGAGAGACAGAGACAGAGAGATACTATATACAAAGATATATGTGTGGAGAAGAGGAAAAAGATAAGAAAGAAAGCAATATGTCAGAAAAAAAGAAAGATATAGTGTACAGGATAGTGGAGGAGAACAAGAGAAAGAGAGAAGGGGGGGGAAAGGGCCAGGAGAAGGGCACAGAGACAGACACATGCAGAGCATCAGAGAGGGATTGAGATGGAGACAGAGGGCCACAGATGCACATAGAGACAGAGAGACACAATCAGAAACAGTCAGAGACAACGCACTAGGGTAGGCCTAGGGATGGGCTGGCAATGGAAAAGTAAGAATAGAGCCTCCAAACTAGGCTCAGAGAATGAACAGGGCAAAATCAGAGATTCACGGAAGGAGAAACACACACACACACACACACACACACACACATATACACATACACCCCCTACAGATCAGAGAGCCCAGTATGGACAGACAGAAGTTTGGGATGGTAGGGGGAGGCAGAAGGAGAGAGATGAAAGGTGAAAAGCTGAGATCCAGAAGAGGGAAGAAAATCAGAATTACGGGAGGGTGGGGGGGTGGAGTTGGAGAGAGACAGGAAGTAGGAAGATTGAACTCCGACAGAGACCAGAGAAGCCCGATAGGATGGGAAGACCTTGGACTGGCCCATGGGGTGTGTGACTCCCATAGCAACCCTAGCCCAGTCAGCCCTGAGGTTCTAATTAAGATCAGTCTTTGGGAAAATAGATGCTTTCACCTCTAGCTCTCTCCTGACTGGATGCTGAGTCCAGACTCCTATCACCCATCCAGCCTCTGGGGGCAGCATGAGGGAGGGCATGGAGTGACTGGATGACTGGGTTAGGGATTTGGCTCTACTTCAGGGGTTCAGGCAACCTATTCCCCAGCCCCTGGCTTCCCCTTGGGACCCAGGTGTCCAGGCACTCTAGCCCACCCCTCCCCCACCAGTAGAATCCACTTTCTGTTTGAATCTTTTCTGTTTGTTTATTTCCGAGTGAGATGGGATTGATGGGAGAGAGACTGGGGAGAGACAAAGAGGCACGGGAAGAGATGAGGAGAGATGGAGAGAGATGGGAAGAGATAAGAAAAGATGGGGAGAGGGTTGGAGATAAAGAGGAAAGAGAAAGATGAAGACAGACTGAGAGATGAGGAAAGTTGGAAAGAGAAGGGGGGTCAGAGATGAAGGGAGAAAGGGGAAGAGAAACAGGAGGAAGGTAGGGAGAGATGGAAAGAGGGAAGACAGTGGGGGTGGGATGGGAGGAGGAGACCAGACAAGACACCAGAGCAGGTGGCAGAGAGATGGGCATCTCCACTGAATCTTGGTGTGCCCCTCAAAGGCTTCACTGTCCCTGCCCCTCTGTTGGCCTGAGAAATGGGAACATGGTGAGGTCCTGGGAGGATTGGTTCAGTGGGGACCAGGACCCTCCATGATCTCCCTTGCCTCCCCACCATTATCCACAGATGCAGCAGCAGCAGATGCAGCAGCAGCAGCCACAGCAGCAGCAGCAGTCACAGCCACAGCAGCAGCCTCAGCAGCAGCAGTCTCAGCAAGAAGGTGAGTCAGGATCTGGAAGCCTTCTAGGGTGATTCAAGACAGGTAAGGGAGTGGGGTGGAGGGAAAATTAAGGGTCCAGGAGGGGCCGCTCAGCTTTGGCTCCATCTCTAGGAGCAGGGTCACTGTTTGTGGACATGGAGACCCCAGAAGAGGTGCAGGCCCGGAGCCTGGGCAGAACCATCAAATCTTCGTGAGTTGGAGGGCTGTATCTGGTCTAAGTTTTGGCTTCCCCAGTCCCTGACTTTATCCCAGCTTGGGTTTCCTCTTTGATAGTAAGTCATCTGACCCGACCTTAGCCCTGAACTCTCTACCCATTGCCCACCAAGGAAGGACCTTACTAGTTCCCAGCGCTTGACCAGACCTCCCACTTTTGACCCTTGATCTTTTCTGCCCTCCTCCCCCAAACTTTACAGGAAGCTTCAGGTCCGTCAGATCCTAGCTGAATATGAGGCCCTGGACCGGGAACTCCCATGCATCCGAAAGTTCCCCAGCCCACCTCCAGCCCAGCCTCTCTGCTTGTGTATGGAGACTGTGGTGAGTGTGACCTCTTTAATTCCAAATACCCCGTTCCAGGGCCCAGGGGGCCCCACCTTGCACCCCTGCCTTCTAGCAGAGGATTGTGGTCTCTGACAGCTCCTCCCCGTGCCCAACTTTGGCATCTAGACCAGAGGCCTCTTTCCCCCACCCTAGCCTGAGTACGACTTCACCCACCTGGACTTGCTGAACGCTCTGGAGGCTGAGGTGCCAGGCGCCCTAGAGAGTGGGCGAGTGAGCAGCATCCGGTACGAGAACATGAATGTCATCTGTGGGACAGCTGGGCGCAAGGACCGGTGAGCTGCACAGCCCCATGGACCCATGGTAGTATACTTGGAAAACGACCTTCAGACCAACTCACCAACTGGAGAAACAGGGAGTGCCCCCAGGACTGAGCATTGATAGGGGTGACCCTGGGACAGACCGGGAGCATGGAGAGTGACCCACCCACTGGCCAAGGACACAGGGAATGACTCTGTGTGACAAGGAGGAACATGAGTGACCCTGGCACAGATCAGGGAGGTGGAGAGTGACCGCCCCCCATTGACCAATGACACAGGGAGTGACCCTATGACTGATGACTGAAGAGGAGCTGGGGAGTGACCCTGTGACTGATGACTGAAGAGGAGCTGGGGAGTGACCCTGTGACTGGTGGCTGATGACTGAAGAGGAGCTGGGGAGTGACCCTGTGACTGATGACTGAGGAGGAGCTGGGGAGTGACCCTGTGACGGAGCAGTCCCCGAGGAGGAGCACAGGGTGACTGATAGCCAGCAAGGCGATCAGAGGCTCCAAACGCGCACGGACGGCATCACGGACTCAGGGCAGTCCTTCTGCCCAGCCCGCTCATTTTACAGATGGTTGTACAGGGAATGAGGACGGTTTGAGGGAGCAGCCTTATGACCAGGGAGTGACCCGTGGTTCCCCGAGGTCGCAGGAAATAAGCGACCCGCGGACTGTTCAGGGACAGACCCCGTGCCCGAGCAGGGACGTGGGGAGAGACCCAGACTCCCACTCGTGGCGCCGGGACGGGCAGGGGTGGGGAGGTGTGACGTCGGCCCCAGCTGCAGCCCTGGCTCTTCCTCCGTGGGGCGCTGGGGGAGGACCCCCGGGAGGGGAGAGAGGGCGGCGCAAGTCAGGTTCTGGAGATGGGGAAACTGAGTCAGGAGGCTGGCGGCGGCCCCGGGCGCACCGCGCCCCCGCCGAGGCCGCCCCGGCAGCCGCTCTCTCCCGCCGCAGGTGGCTCATCACCGTCACGGACTTCCAGACCCGCTCGCGCCTGCTGCGCTCGGGGCTCCGGCCCCGCGGGATCCTCCACCCCCTGGCTCGCCACGACGAGCTCCTGCTTGGAGACTACCGCCTGCACCTGCGCCGAGCCCTGGCCCGACGGCGCATGCTCGAGGCCCTGGGGGCGGGGCCCGCCGAGGACGACTGAGGGCGGAGCCGCGCCTGCGCACCAGGCCCACGGGGGGCTGGCCGGGAGGAGCGGGCCGGCGGGGCGGGGCCTCAGGGGGCGGGGCCTCCCTAGAAAGGAGGCGGTGCGGGCTCGAGGGGAGGGTGGATACTGTGAGTTTAATTATAAAGAATGACCCGGTACAAAAAGCCATTTCTTTGCAAAATCGGAGAGGGGGAGGGGACGGCCCCTGTCTGTTCCCACCTCCCCTGCCCTCCCCAGACCGTGGCCGCGGCCCGGACGCCTAGGTGCCGAAGACGGCCCGGGAGGGGCGTGGAAAGAACCGGGCCTGGGCCGCGGAGAGCCTCGAGCCCCCGGCCCGTTCTGGCGGCCAGGGGGAGGCTGAGGTCCGGAGGTCAGGCTGCCTGCCCAGGGTCCGACAGCTCGCCAGTGGCACAGTCCGCCTCCTGCCCCCGCCCCGCCCCCAGGAGTCCTGCCCCCCGCCCCGCCCCCCGCCCCCCACCCTTTGGAAGACAATTCTTCGGGGGTCGATTTGAGATTTTTTTGTGGGTTTTTGCTTTTTTTTTCTTTGTATCACCTCCCCCTGCGCTCGGACCCGCCCCCGCCCCCCTCCCATCCCACCCGGGGTCTCTCTCCCCTCCCTCCCCCTCCCTGACCCCGCCCCCTTCCGCGGTGCCCATCCGGAATGAACAAGCCCTTGATAGACGAACACCGCGGGGTCCCCGGGGGTGGGGGAGAACAACGGACGACGGACATGAGGGAGGGAGGACGGATTCCCTCACCCCCTTCCCCCCCTCCACCCAACCCTCCCGCAAGATAACCCGCAGATCCCTGACGTGGTGAGGGGGAAGAGGGCTGGGAGCCCCCCCCACCCATGGACGGAGCAGCCCCCCTGGAATTTGGGGGGTAGCAGAAGGGAGGGTGGGCTTAGAGTGAGGGGGAAGAAAGGAAGCTCCCTTCTTTGGCAGCTGAACGTGTGTGGGGGGAAGCTTAGAGGGGCTGTCCTTCACTTCCCAATGGAAGTGGGGAAGCGTCCCTAGGATAAGGGGAGGGGTGACTTCAATTACCCCCCCCCCCAGGTCTGTGAGGGAGCTGGTAGTGGGAAGGAAACGTTTGGGTAAATGGGGAGGGGGCAGAAAGAGGGTAAGCCATGCTAGAAAGGGGAGTGGGGGGGGGGTGGGAGAGGGAAGAGAAACCATCATGCAAGAGACAGGGAAAGAAAGAGAACGAGAGGCCGAATTAGCCAAGTGTAAATCCAAGAAGGTAGTGGAAATATCTGAGAAAAGGCAAATGTGCAAAGAGGAGAGTGTAAATCTAGAAGAAGAGCAAACAGGTCGAAAGAGCCGGAAGAAAGGGAAGGAGTGTGTCCAAGAGAAGGGCTGCAGGGGCTTCCCGAGAGTCTGGGAGAGGAGTCCCGGGCGAGGGGAGCAAGAAAAGCGAGGTGGGGAGCGCCAGAGAGCGTGCAAGAACAGGGACAGGGGAAGGAGGAGAAGGGCATGCGAAGAGTCACTGGGAGAGGAGTGTGCCAGAGGAGAAGGCGCGGAGGAGCAAGGAAGGAGCAGAAGCAGAAAAGTGAGAGTGCAAGGAGGGAGAAGGAGACCAGAGTTTTACAAGAGAAAATCCAGAGAAAAGATCACGTGCCAGAGCTACATGAGGGGAAAATACAGTGAAGACCGTGTACCAAGGACGTAGAAGGGAGGAAACTGTGCAAAAGAAGCAGGAGTTTTAAAAGGACTGCAAGCAAAAACCACATCAAAAGGAGAAAACAGATCGAGTGTCCAAGAGACTAGAGAAGAAAAAAGATCTACAAGTGTGGAAAGTATAGGAAGAGCAAGGGAGTGTGCAAGAAGAGGCAGGGTGTACCAGTGTGTAAGCAGGGCGTGCAAGAAGAGGGAGAAAAGAGCAAGAAGGGCCAGGAGTAGGAGGAGTGAGCAAGAGAAGGAATAAGTGTAGGAAAGAGCAAGGGAGTGTGCAAGGGAAGGTTCAGAACAGATGGGTGAGGGTGGAAGGGGAGAAGCAGGACAGAAGAGTGAGTGTGCAAGGGGTGAATGCGCTGAGGAACAAGGAAGGAGCAGAAACAGAAGAGTGAGCGTGTATGTGTTGTGAAAAGTAATCGACCAAGTGTAAAGGAGGAGCTGGGCCCGAAAGGGAGAGGGGAACAGGGAAGCAAGACATGAAAATGAGAGTGTGTGTGCCACAGATCACATGTGTAAGGAGTGTGGTGTTTTGGCCAGGAGATGGTGCATGTACAGGGGTGTGCAAGTGCAAACAGCAGAGGGAATGATGGAAGAGCTAGTGTGAGGGGCGGTGATCCTGAGCACGTGGAAGAGCCGAGCGTGCAGTCCAGGGTGAGAGGAGCAGAGGGCAGGGCACAAAAGTCCCCAGGGAGAGAACTGTGGGAGCTAATATAATTAAAAGGGAGGGGGCAGAAAAAAAGTGAGCGTGCAAGAACGCTGGGTCGCGACAGCTTTAAGGGACCTGCGCTCACCACCTTGGGGAGTGTGCAAGATAGCATGAGACAGCGCAAATCTGTGCAAAATAGCAGCCCAGGGAAGGGGATGACGCATAGGCGAGCAGGCGTGCAAAGGAGCGTGCAAGAGGCCAAGAGGGAGGGAGAGAAGAGGGCAGAAGAGGAATGGGAGTTAGGCTGGGGATGGGCAGGTCAGGCGGGAGGTGGGGATGGATGGGGGCGTGGTGGATGGTCAAATCTGGAGTCTGGGGAGGGGATTGTCACCCCTCCCCCGCTTGGCCCCCTTCCCCTGCTGCCCAGGAAATCCTCCTCATCCAATTAGCCTTGGGGCTCCCAGTCTGTGGCTCTGCTATCCTCCCCTCCTCTCCCAGGGACTTGGAGACGGGGAGGTCGGGGTACATCTTCCCTTTTCACGTCTCTCTCCCTCCAGCCCTCCGCAGCTTCAGCCATCTCCCTGAGAGGGAGCACAGTCGCGTCTCTCCCACCTGTCCCCCTGTCCCCTAACACCGACGCACACACTGTCCAGGCCCAGCTGCCCCCTCCGCTGAGGTGCGCATGTCCAGTGCGGTGACTGTCGGCTGCCAGTTGAGCAGGTGTGAAGCAAGTGGCCGGCCCAGGTTGGGGGGGAGGGAGGCGGGGAAAGGGCGAAGGGGAGCGTCACGTGACATCTGGCCAGCATTCCAGAGGGGCGGGGCCGCTGAGCGAGAGCCCTCCCCGAGGGTCCTCAGTGGGCCGGCCATCACCTCTCCAGGAAGAACTTGAGAGCGCGGTCAATGTTCATTCGGTGCCCCACCCGGGTGACGCCCAGGTCCACGTAGTCCTCCTTGGTCAGGGCGGGCAGGTGGGAGCCATCGATCTCGTGGTCCAGGAAGCGAGCTCGGTGCTCGGCCAGACCCAACCATTCCAGCCAATCGGCCACGTCAAACTTGGTCCAGAAACCTAGGGGCTTGGCTCCAAACGGCTTGTCCGGGGGCAAGGATAGCAGACGGGTAGGCGACAGCGAGCGTGAGGCCCCAGCCAATGCCCCACCCAGGCTTCCCGCCATCCCCGCGTGAGGGGGCACGAAAACGGGAGCGAAGGGGTCCGAGGCGCCCCCAGCCCCTCCAGTGGGCGAGCCTCGTAGGTCGAAGAGGCCGGGATACAGGGGTCCAGAGGGCAGGATGGGCAGAGAAGAAGGCCGGGGAGCCGGGCTGACTTTGTGGTCCGAGGGGGGCAGCAAGGAGGGACTGGGGGCACGTCGGAGCAGGGGGGGGCGCATTTCAAAATCCACGCCCTGGAGATGGCGAGTGGATGAAGATGAGGACGGTGAGGGCGACCCAGCGCCGGTTCCCCCAGATGCTGGGGTCACCCCAGACCCTGAGGGCAGTGGCGGCAGCGGAGGCTTGGCCCAGTTCTGGAATAAGCTGCTGACGGGTTTGGAGAGAAGCGAAGACGGGGGATCATCCGAGAGCCTGAGATACGGGTGGGGACGGAAATGTTGAGGAATGGAGGAGACAGATTGGCGGACACAGGGATGAGAGAGAGAATGAGAAAACGGGGAAGGGCAAGGCTCAGGAAGAACGCGGGGTTGCGGGGAAGGCGACGAAGGATGGAGGAATGCGATGGGAGAGAGAGAAATAAACGAATGGCGAAAGAATCAGACGGAAATAGTGATTGGGGATGGGGACAAGGGCAAAAGTCAGAAAAGAGAGAGAATGGGATGGGGGGTGGGGAGACAGACAGAGACGGAGGCCGAGATACAGAGAGGGATGGGAAGAGGGAGCAGGAGAAGAGCGATGGAATGAAAAAGTGAAGTGGAGAGAAAAAGGAGAGAGTGGGGAGAGAAGGGAAATGGGGGGAGAAATAAGGGCGGGAAGGGAGTTGGAGGAACAAGATAAAGGAGACAAATGAGCCCAGGGGAAACAGAGGCGGGAAGAGCGATGCAGGAGAGAGGCAGAGAAGGACAGAGAAATAAGAAGAGAGATAAAGGAGAGAAGGGGGATTAGGTGAGACATCTCTTCTGTACCTTTGGCACCAGACCCCCCTTCCCTCCCGAATTAGGTTCCTCCCCTCCCATCATCCCGGAAGCCTCAGCCTCCAGCTCACCTTTGTCGCTGCAGGGAGGCAGTACGGTCATAGCTGGGGCCTCCGTGGTTGTCCCCACCTCCCCCACTGCTTCCTCGGGCCCAGGGCAAGGCCCCGCCAGCCGCGGCGCCACCAAACTGCTGCAGCTTGGAACTCAGCTCACTGATGATACTGGCTTTGACCGTGGCCAAGGCCGAGGGTGGGGGCTGGGACAGGGGACCGGGCAGTGGAGGCAAGGGAGGCGGGGGTGGGCCTGGCCCTTCCTCCCAGGGCAGCAGCTTTCGGGGCAGTGAGGTCGCCCCGGAGGGACCAGGTGCCCCGTCCGTGTCGGAGGAGCCAGACGGCTGGGGGCCTCCGCAGCCACTCAGAGCCAGCAAGCCGTCGGCGCCCGCCACCGAGACAGTGGGGCTAGTAGGGGTGGTCGGGTCCCGGAGGCCCCCGCTTGGGCCAGGCCGGAGGGCCCGGCCTCGCAGCTTGGATGGGGTCATCAGCTGCGGGGGGTAGGGCGGGCCGACCCCGCCCCCTCCCCCGAAAGCCTGGCCGTCCAGGTAGGCCACGTACGTGTCCAGGAGCTCTGGGCCGCCCCCGCCGCCGCTGCCGCCTCCGCCTCCGCCCCCGCCGCCTCCTTCGGCCGACAAGCTGCTCAGTGTGGACGCGCTGCTGATGGTCTCCAGAGGGTGGTCACTGCTGCTCCGGCTGTCCACCTCCTCGATGCCCGAGTCTGTGCCAGGGGGCGGGTCAGGGCCTGAGCCCGGTCCGGGGACCGCGGGGGCTGCGGGGGCGGGCGCCAGGGGAACCTGGGGCCCTGGAGCAGGAGCATCGCCAGGGCCGGGGGCCGCTCCTTGGGTCAGTGTGGCCACCTCGCTGTCGTAGGACGTCAGGCTGGACGCGGTAGAGTCCAAGGCGGGGCCGGAGGCGGCCGCCGGAGAAGGGCCAGTGGCCGGGGCGGCGGTGGCGGCGGCGGCGGCGGCGGCGGCGGCAGTGGCTACGGAAGGCGGGTCGGGCAGCGGGGGCGGAGGCCCGGGCGTGAGGGGGGATTCGGGCTTTTCAAAGCTGTTAGAGAACTCCAGGGGCGGAGGCAGTGGCTCGGCGAAGAGAAATTCGCCATCCTCCACGTCCACCGACGGGGCGGGCGGGGGCAGGACTAGCAAGGGCAGCCCGTTCTCCTCCCGGCTTCGAGGGGACAAGGCGGAGGCCTGAGGGGGCCCCGGGGCCGCGTCCTCGGAGGGGACGCCCCGCCCGCCTCCCCGGGGCTCACAGTTCTCTAGGAAGCGCACGTGCAGGGGGAGGCGCTCCGAGTCATCCGGGCCTGCGCCTCCTCTCCAGCTCTTGGCCGCAGGAGGGGGCGGGCCGGGCTCGGGCCCCAACTGGAGCAGCAGAGGCCCCACACCGGGGGCCCCGGGAGGGAGGCGGTGCAGGAGTGAGCGGCGAGCCGCTGGGGGACTCGCGGGCAGGGACTTTTCCTGGCTCCCGAGCCCAGCCCTGAAGCCCAGCTCTCTCCGCCCAGGCTCGGGCGGCGGGGCGCCCCACAGGCGCAGCACTGGCTCGTGGTGAGGGAGGGGGTGCGCGTGGTGGGGGTGAGGAGGGGGCGGGAGAGGGGCCTCGTAGCGGGGAGATGGAGGCCGAGGAGGGGGCTGTGGAAGAGCGCCACTGCCCTCGGACGACTCCTTCAGCGCCCGCTCTCGGGCAGCCAGAGCCAGCCCGAGGGGCGACGCGGGGTCCAGGGCCTTGCCGGTGAGCGGGTGGACTAGGGGGCGCGGGGGCAAGAAGCTGGTGAAGGCACTGACCCCGCCGCCGCCGCTGCCGCTGCCGCCGTAGGCTCGGCCGGGCCCGTAGCCTCCGTAGGAGCCGCCACCGCCCGCCTCCAGACGCAGGTAGGGCTCGGCGGAGAACATGCCCTCGTCTATGGACTTGGAGTGGCGGAGGCGCGGCCCCGGCGGCGCAGAGCCGCCCAGGCCGGCCTCTCCGCCGTCCTCGTCCCCGGCGTCGGTGGATAAAAAGAGGGTGGAGCGCCTGCGGGCCTCGTTCTGCCAGCCCCCCTCCCTCCGGGCAGCTCCCACTAAGGCTGCCCCGAACTGGCTGGTGAAGTCCAAGGTGGCGGGGCCGCTTGGCGAGGGCGGAGCGGGCAGAGGCGAAGATGGCGGTCCTGGGGAGGGTGTCGGAACCGGGGAGGCGGGAGAGGGGCCGGCGTCGGCCGGAGCCGGTGGCTCGGCCTCGGTGCTGCTGCCCTGGCTGCTGCGCCCGCTGCTGCTGGTGGACGGGGCTTTGATGATGATGGTGGGGATGGGGATGGAGTTCTTCTCAGCCGCCTGCTGCGGGGCGGCTGGCGAGGAGGGCGCAGGGGCTGGACCCGCCCCGGGGCTGACCTTCTGAGGCTCGCCTTCCACCTTGGTCTGTTTGACCAGGGGGCCTTTGCGACCCCGACCTGAGCGAGCCGGTACGTACATAGCCGCGCTGGCCGCCCGGGGAGGGAGCTGGAAATAACGCAGGGCAGGCGCAGGGGTTGATCCCACTCCGCCGCCGTGATGAGAGGGGGAGGGCCCGGGGCCCCCGGGAGAAGGACTTGGGCCGCCTCCCCGCCAGCCCCGAAGGCTGGGCTGGGGGCCTAGGGCCAGGCGGGGCGGGGGGTCGTCCGGGGAGCCACCAGTCTCCATCTCCGGGGGGTGGGGCGGGTGGGCGTGGTGGTGGTGGGGTTGCGGGGGAGGGGCATGGTGGTGGTGGTGGTGCGGCGGGTGGTGGTGGGCTGGGGGAAGAACGCCTGGACCCGCGTGGTATAGACCCTTGTCTCGGCCGGAAGGCCGCGAATCAGGGAGGGTGGGCCCGTCAAAAGAGGCGGGGGAAGAGGAAGGCAGTGGGGCCCCGCTCCCTGGGTTGAAGGCCCCAGCCCGGGGGGAGGGAGTGAGTCGGCCCGAAGAGGAGGATGGGGCTGGCGGGGTGCTGTAAGGAGGCTCAGGCGGGGACGTGGTCGGAGGTGGGGGTATATCTTCTGAGCCCGGGACCGACAGACTTCGGCTGAACTTCATAGCTGGGGGCGTCAGATACGGCCTGTCGTCCTCAGCAGCCCCTGAATGGACGGGTGCGGAAGGGAAGAGTCAGTCAGGATTGAGTTAGCCTGTGGGACCTCTCCCACTAGCCTCTGGAAGACCTCGATTTTTAGAGGGAGTGGGGTGGAGGCTGGGCCCTAGCTGGGCAGTCTTTATCGTACTCCGACACTCCCGGGCTCTGTGAATTCTGCCCTGTGGGCTGCCCCCCATCCACTGGTGCAGATCATAACCTCTGCTGCCTCGGGAGTCACCTTGTTCAGTTGCGTTGGCCAAAACATGCCATCACTGGTGGCCAGCCCTTTGGTGATGGCTAGGCCACCGTGGACTTGGCCAGGCTGGACCTCGGATGGCAATCCAGCGGCTTAACTCTGGATTAAGCCGCGAAGCCTCATCCACTGACAGACGAGCTCCAGGGTGGCCCTCTCTGTGCCTTCCTTTCCTCCTCAGGAAAGGAGGGATAGAATCTGGGCAGGACTGAGGGAAAGTTTTGCAAACTCTAAACGCACCTGCCGTAACTCAAAGGGCCCGAGGCAGAGCCAGGAGAGACCTGAATTCAAGTCCCAGCTCTGAAATCTGCTGACTATGTGGCCCTAGACAAGTCACTCAGTGATTTAAACCACTCTCTAAGTCTTAGCTGTGCAGACTGGTAGCCTGGTATGTGTAAAGAGGTCCCTCTCCTTATGGTCAGTCCCCAGCCTATTAGCAGTGAGACTTTAACTGTCCTTTGAGGTGTAGCCTCCACCAAGAAACTTGTGGTCATTTGGCACCTCAGAGAGGAGTGGAGTGTCCGGAAGTCCCCTAAGGGCAAGGCCCAGCAAAAAGGCAGGAATTGCTATCTATCTGCCTTTGGGTGCCCCTCTCAGGGCTTGGATGGACTTCTTTTATAACCTGGGCTACCTGCTCAGGAGTACGGGTAACTCCTGGTGAGAACATTGGCCCCTGCTTGTATGTCACCTTGGAGAGGGCACCTCAAGGTTAGGTGCCTGCCCAGGGTGTTGTGAGGTTGGCAAAGAGCTTCTGAAATAACTCATTTGACCCTCACAAGTGCCCTGTCAGGTAAGTGCTCCTATTATCCCCATGCTCCAAAGGACAGATGGGAAATGAAAGACTGCTAGTTCCAGCTAGCTAGTCCAGCTTGGAAAGGCAGAGTGTCCCATGTGGGATCCAGTGGTTGTCTGAGGCAGAATTCATATTCAGCTCTTGCTTCCTCCAAGCCCACCAGCTCTCCAGCTGAGGAGCAACATCCCCTCCCCCCCCCCCCCCCCCCCCCCGCCCCAAACACAGGTGCTTACCAAGCACTAGTGGATTGAGGGGGCAGGCTCCAGAAAAAGGTTTGTGCTTGTGAAAGGACCTGTCATCTTGGGTCGTTTCCGGGCCTGACTAACACCTTCCTATCACATTTGAAGTTTGACAAAACCCTTTCCTCCCAACACCCCACTGAGATAAGGGGCAAAAAGTGACCATCCCCATTTTACAGAAGGGCTAAATTTTTGCTTAGAGCAGCAAAATGATGTTTCAAGCTCACACAAGTCCAGACCCTGAATCTGGGGATGAGGGATGAACAGAAGACTCTCAGGATCATAAGGCTGCCGGTAAGTTCGTGTCAATCCCTCCACCAAGGTAGCCTGCCCAGGCGAATTCTCTAGTCCCATGCAGACTTACCAATAGACTTTTGTCGCAGCATGAGGCCTGGTCCAGCGGGTAGGTAAGATGGCCGCTCATAACTAGGCTGGGAACGGTGGTGGGGATCAAAGCTGGACTGAGTAGGGCACAAGGGCAAGGAGACAGAATAGGCAACAAGGAAGGAAGTTAGAGTCATGCTTCCCTCCCTCCAACCCCCTCCCAACTTTCCTTTCCTTTCCCAAAGGGTCAGAAGAAGGGGAGATCAGATAGACTGGGAGAAACCACAAGTTGTACAGATCTGGGTCCCCAGAAGTCAAAGGGAACAAGAAGCTGCCCCCAATCTGTAGTGTTTAAAGAAACAACTGGTGTCTACAACTGGCCACCAGGGCATCTCTGAATCATACATTTGGCTGCCAAATGTCTGAAATACTCTCGGGAGTGGGAAAGGAGGGGGATGAACCCAGCCACCGGGGAGGTTTCAGCAAGGAGCCCAACAAAGCAAAGAAGAAGCTCACGTCCCTAAGGTGACCCAGAGGCCAGTCCCTGAACCTTTCCCAGCCTCACTTTCCTCATCAGTAAAATGGAGATAATGATCCCGGAGCTATATTTATAAAGCACCTTGTAAATCTAAAAGTGCTACGCCACAGCCAGTTACAGTTATTAGCTTATCTTTGTTTGGAACAGGTCCTAGGATTTCAAAGGCAGATCCTGGGGAGTTTCCTGAGGGCACCCAGAAGCCAAAGCTCCCCCGGGTGACTCCCCAGCCAGGTTCTAACCACCACAACATGCTGAACCTGCCCTTGTACTCAGGCTTACACATGAGAGGCAGTCTAGTCTTCTGGCCAGGGAGCTGGCTTCTAGAATTCCCACCTCTGAGGCACACTTCACTTCAGAGTTCACTCTCAGTGCCCTATCTAAGACCAGAAGATGCAGAACCAGGTCTGACCTGTGTGGTTAAGGGAGTTCCCTCGTTGGGAGATCGCCACCCCAAGGAGATCACAGGCCTGCCCCCCACCTTGCAAAGGGTCTGTGAATCCATCTCTCAACAGCCCTGGGAGGCAGAGATGGCAGAGAGAAGTGTGTCATCTTACAGAGGAGGAAATTGAAGCCCAGAGAGGCTGAGTAAGTTGCTCAGGGTTAAATGGATGGTAAGGGTCAAGACCAATTCATGTTCAACTCCTCAAAGTCCACTCTGCCACCTTGAGGAAGGGGAGAGATGATTGCCTCAAGGTCTTCCCTGGAAACTGGTAACTTGGGAACAAGGAGCATCATGAATCAAAGATTATGAGCTGGAAGGATCCTCTGAAGCCCAGTCCGACCCCTCATTTTACAGATGGGGAAACTGAGGCCAAAGTGGGAAAGGGATCTGTCCAAGGTCACATGGCAGTAAGGGGCAGGATTTCAACCCATGTCTTTTGACTCAAAATCCAGTGTCCTTTCCTCAAGTCAAGCAATCAGTCTTGTAACGCCTTAGGACAGAATATTAATATAATTTAGGGAATGCCAAGGTTTCCATCAATTGTTCACTTAGTCAAATGTATTCACTAAATTGTTTGTCTTTGTTCCAAGGAAAGGTTTCAAGTGGGTAGAGTCAGGTGGGGAGAAGGAAGGGAGAAAAGCACCCAAGCATTATTCAGTAAAGGCAAAAAGGCATCAATGAAAGAGAAACAAAAGAGAACAAAAGAAACAAAAGTGGCTCATACCACTCATTTCCTTTCCTGGAAAGGGTCACTGAACTGGTGGTATTCTTGTGGAAAAGATGGAAGGAAGTGGGTTAGAATTCAGGGCTCCTTAAACTTTTTCCACTTGAGACCCCTTCAGCGCTTCTTAAACAGTGAGTCAACCCCCATATATGGTTGAGACCTACAGTTTATGTAATTACATAGATTCAGACTTGGCTGAATGGCAAGTCTTCAAGAGCAATCATTAAAGGTTTGGTGTCACTTTGGACCAGGATTTCTAGTAGAGTGCTCCAGGGATCTGTGCTTGACCTGGTGCTGTTTAATATTTTCACCAAAGACTTGGTTAGATGGTATCCTTCTCAAATCTTCACATGACACCAAAGTGTGTGTGAGAGCCAGCATCTTGGTGAAAAAGATCTAAAGAGGTCTTAATCAGCTAGAAGGAAGGGCTGAGTCCAAGAAGGTCTCATCCAATGGGGAGAAATGCAAAGGAATACATTTTCATTCCAAAATCAGCTGTCTATGTTGAAGATGGAGGAGACCTGACTAGACAATGGGAAACTTTCATAGGTTCTAAGTTCAACATATGACAGCTAAAAAAGCCTGGGGCCACGGAGGCTGATTAGAAGAGCCCAGAGATACTGTTCCCTGATCAGAGTCCCTTGGAAGCCTTTTGCTCAGTGCTGGATATCCCAGGTTAGAAAGGGCATAGATGCTGTGGAGGATGTCCGGAATGGTGCAGGGCTACCTGGATTATTGGAAGGAAGTGAGGATGCTTAGCTTGGAGGAGACATAAGGTGGGGGAGGGTAACGTGATCGCTGTCTTCAGTCACTGGAAGAAGGCTTTGATGGGTTCTCTTTAGTCCAAGAGGGCAGGACAAGGAGCATGGGTGGAAGTGGGAGAAGACAATTTAGGCTTGACATCAGGAAGAATTTTCTAATGAAGTGGGCTGTCACAGAATGGAAAGGGCTGCCTTGGGAATATTGGGTCACCCCCTCACTGAAAGGCGTTCAGGAGAGGCTGAAGGACCATTATTGACAATGTGGTAGAGAGGTACTTCACATTGCATTAGATGGCCTCTGGGGTCCCTTAGAATTTTGGGATTCTGTAGATTTTGGCAAGTGCTTTCTCCTTTCAGCCCCCTTCTCTGAAAATGGGGAGAATACTCTTCACATTGCCCATTTCACTGGGCTGTTGTAAGAAGAGGCCTTTGTTAACAGTAAAGCAGTATAGATAGCAAAATGGGAGCTATTATTTAAATCATTAGAAAATGACTGAGGTGACAAGAAGAACACACTGTTCTCCCTTATGACCAAGACCAGACAGAGCTTTCTCTCACAAACTGTGGCAATAGTAGAAACACTTTTAAAAAACCAAACAATTGGAGAGCCCCCAGACTATTGCAATGACTTTCTACCAGATCTCTTCACCTCCAGTCTTCTCTCTCCCATCTATTCTTCACCCCTCTGATGGTCTAGTCTTTATCTCTAGACCCTCCTTCCTCCCCATCTCAATGGCTTGGGCAAGTCTCAGCATCATAGAATCTCCAAGTTGGATGAGATCTTCTTGACCAACGTATACACCTAAAGGAATCTCCACCACCTCGTCTTCTACTTGGAAGCCTCCAATGGGGGAAGTGGCTCTTCATATTCTTGGATGACTCCATTGCTTACAACATTTTTCTTCACTATCTTGCCCAAATATTCCCCTTGGCATCTCTCCCCTTTCTCCTAGTTATGCCCTTTGGGGTTGGAGGTGCAAGTCTAATCTCCTTTCACACTGTGACTTTTGGAGTGCTTGAAGACGCCTCTTGTGTTTCTCCCTGAGACCTCATCCTTCAGCTGATCCTCACATGGCATGGACTTGAGGCCCTCTGTCATCCCAGGTGTCCTCCTTGAGCACTCTTATCAACCACTTATCAATCACTGTGATTAACCACATTATCAAACTCCTGTCTAACTGTCTTTCTCTAACTTGTGCTTGTGAAGTGGATTTTTTCAACCCAAATACAATGATTTGAACTGAACCCCACTGAATTCTATCTTGTTGGAGTCAGCCTCTAGGCTAAGAAGGTCTTTTGGGATCATGATTGGCTTTCAATGTGTTGGTTACTCCTCTTAGCTTGGGGCCATCCATTTATTTTGTTCTCTAGGTCTCAGTTTCTCCACCTGTATAAAGTGAGAGGATTGGATTAGCTTTCCATCCTAGCACTAAATCTGATCATACCCTTCAACTCTATTCCTCCTGAAAGCCAAATATGATCGAGGTATTTTCTTCACAAGTTGTGGGATTTTTTCCGACACTGATGACACTGAATCCTGTAGAATGTGGAGCTAGATGGGACCTTCAAGATCATGCCTACCCTTGATGAGTCCAGGACCAATATGGATTTTGGCCAGAAAGTAAACAATTGAAGAAGAGCAGCTCCTTGGGACCAGAGCAGTCACCAGGACATTGAGCAGGTTAGAACCATGGATATATCACCCATATAGGTGGTCTTACCCTAGGGACTGAAAACTTGGTGCTATAAAAATATTTTGAGAACTGTATTTCAATATCATTGGTTTCCTTTGCAAGCCTATGTGTCTTCTTTTCTGAGAAGGGCAGCCTGACTGCCCACGAGGTTCCAAGACACAAAAACGTTTAGAAACCCCTGTTCTAGTGAGACTAGGGAGAGAGCAACAAAGAGAGGGTTGTCCCATTGACCCAGAGCTTCCACTTAAGAAGCCATGGGACACATGGAGCCAGAAGCCTGCCACATGCACTGGACTTAAGCATCCTGGAGGCTCAGAGACAGGTACGTGGATGATGGTTTAGTGCTTACAAGGCCCTTTATATTGCTGATTTCCTGGGAATTTCACAAAAACCCTGGATAATGCAAGTATTTTCATGCACATTTTATAAGGGGAAAACGGGTTCAGAGATGTCAAGTGGGTTACCTAAGGTCACACAGCTACTACATGCTCAAAGCTCGACTTAAGTTCTGGGTCCTCAAATTCTGTGACTGGGCTTTCTAAGGCTTTATGTCACCTCCCAGCTCCAACAAGCAAGATGCCATCTTGCCTGATGTCCCCCTTGTGAGCTGGGATAATGAACTGAGCTGCTCCCTAGCCAAACCCTGCCATGTTCAATTGCCCCCAGCAGCCATAGCAGGGAGGCCATTCCTTCATAGGGGTAAGCTGGAAAGAGAAGAAAAAGAATAGGGGACAGGAGCCTTAGCTACAGAGTTGGCATCAGCAACTGCCTGGCTCCCTGCCCTCTCACAGCTATATCCACCAGCCACAAAGATCCCCTGGGGCTCCCATCTCCCCAAACGCTTAGACTAGTTGGAGAGCCTTCTGCTTGGCATGGTCGCAGTAACTCACAGTTATTGCATGCTACACCTTACAAAGTACCCTCCCCCAACCATGCTGGGACATGGGAAGGAGACTTCTTTGCCTATTTTATAGATGAGAAACTGAGGCTCCCAGATATTCACACTTCAGTAAGTGTCAACTCTAGGATTGGAACCCAGGTCCACTTCCTCCAGTTTCATTGTCTTTCTATAACAGTATGCTGCATCTCACTCTGCAGCAAGCTCACCACTCTCATGGCTGGGGCTGCACATTGGTTACTCTCGGTAGGCATGGGTTCTGCCCTCTGTTTGCCGAGCCCCTTTGCTGAGATCTTTTTATGTGCCTCTACTCCTTCTCCTGGTTGGGATTTATGAGCCCGCTGTCTTGGATTTGGGGCCTCCTAAATCCAAGGGACTTATCAGTTCTTCTCTACCTCAGAAGCCCTTCCTCCCAGAGGACATGGTTGGGAGGGGCTTCAGAGGTCATCTTACTGAACCTTTTACCTGAAAGGGAGTGCCCACTACCACGGTCCCAATGAGTAATTGTCCTGCCTGAATTCTCTGAAACGACAATGACTGAGAACTCACTACCTTCAAAGACAAGCGATTCCGCTTCGAGAAAACTTCTTTTGATCATGACTTTCCCTTTCCTACTGACAATTCTTCAGTAATTCACTGTAGCCTTGGTAAATAAAATTAAATTAAATACAAATGCCTCAGAGTCCTTGGTTTCAATTGACCTTTTTAGTCTGCCCCCTTCTCCCAGTCTGATCTGGTCAAACTGGATGACTGGCTGTCCCTAAAGCTCATCCTGCCTTCTTCCACTTCCATGTCCTTGCCCATGCCATCTGCCAGTTCCTGGAATGCTTTCTTCATGGGATCATAGACCTAGAACTCCAAAGGTCTTCAGAAGAGATGAGGAAACTAAGACCCAGGGAGGCAACGGGACTTAGCCAACATCATGAGTATCTGAGACTGGATGGGAACTCGGGTCTTCTGCTCCAGCTGGGGCTCCCCATTTACCATACTACGTCATCACCATGCATTCTGCCCCTTCTTTCAAGGTCCCACTCAGATCTTCTGCCTTCAGGAAGCTGCCGTATCACTCACCCTAGCTGAGTGACTTCCTCCTGAGAATATGGTTAGAGGCCTTGTCTGCACCCCTCCCAGTGTGTTTCTACTCTCCCATGTGTCTCATTCCACTTGTAATGCTGTTATTTGTACACATACCTAGAGGTACATTTGTATACACATCTGGAGATATGTATACATTTGTATATGTGTCTCAACATGTAGACATGTATATACTAACCAGATACTAATGCATTTGTATATGTACTTAGGCATGTATACATTTCTATACACATACCCCCATTAGGCTGTTCTTTTTCCCAGTAGAGTATAAATTCCTTGAGATTATGAACTATATCATGTTTCCTCTTTGAATTCATTCATCCCTTCATTCAACATTCAGTAAGCATTAGTTGAATTATATTAAGAATTTACAAAGACTGGAGCTGATGGGGAGAGAGGGTGGAGACAGGATAGCTTTTCTTTCATTATCTGCAGGACTGTCCGGGTTAGGAAGAGTTTGTTTGGCCCCAGAGGGAAGAACCAGGAGCCTAGGGGGAGGCCACAAAGAGGCCCATCCAGGCGGGGTGTCTGGAAGAACTTGCTGACAGTGGGAGCTGTCCAGGGTAGAATGCGATGTCCTTCGCTGAAGTACTCCCTGCCGTGGCTGCAGGACCTCTCCTAGAGAAGGGACTCTTTGCGGGGCAAGGGTTGGGTTAAATGCCTCGGAGGTCCCTCTGACTCTGAGATCCTGTGATGCTGGGAAGTTGTACCAAACTCTCAACAACTACAGAGCCAAGAGCAGGGTTTCTGCCCTTAAGGACTTGTCTTCTCTATTACAATGTGAACCTGAGAGCAGGTAACATCTTACATTTTCTGTTTGTTCCCCAGGTCAGTGCTTCATAAAAGTTTTATTTATTCATTCAAAGAGCTTACATTCTATTGGGGGAGGGGAAGAACAATATGATCCCTGAGAAGTAAAAACAAAATAAATGCAGGGTAATTTCAGAGAGGTGAGATCCTGAATGGTGGGGGGAAGCAAGAAAGGCTTTTTGAAGGAGGTGGTGCTTGAGCTGAGTCTGGAAGGGACCTAGGGCTTCTAAGAAGCAGAGGTGAAGAGGGGGAGCATTCCAAGCATGGGGCACATCCCTGGCAAAGGCCTGAAGGTAGGATGGTATATCATATAAGGTAACAGCATCCCCAGTTCAACACACAACCTTAAAGGGGGGTGCATTTAACAAATATTGATACAATTGAATTATGATGAGCAGAAGCCTTCCCCCTGTTCCTATTCTGCATTGTTCCTAAACCTGCCAAATAGGAGCCTCTGCATCCCAGTCAAAATGACAGAAATTATAGATGGTCTCTAGAGGTTATTTCTCCTCTGGGTCTGCCTGGATTTGATTACAAGGCTGCCTCACTTGAGAACCCTGACTTTGGCCTTGAACCTTCCCTTCTCAGAGCCTCAGTTTCTCATCTGTGAAAGACTTGATGGTCTTTAAGGACCCTTTCAGTTGTGACAGTCAATGATTCTAGAGGATAGTGTGACAGCAGGGATCTGATCCCCTTCAAAGGAAGAGATTTTGGAATGGTAGTAGAACGAGGAGAAAAATCTTTTGGGGAAGTGGGGAAAGAAAGGCTCTACTGGAGTACCAAAACCTCCCCAAAGAACATTAAAAAGACAGAAAGGAAAAAGAAGACACTAGAGGAAAAAGTAGGCAAGAGATGTCCCAAAAGTAGATCTGAGGGGCTGGGGAGGAGAACAGGGGGTATGGACTTACCGATCCCTGAGGCAAAAGTCAGGGAGGACTGGGGGGCTGGTGAGAGGGGGCAGGAGGGGCCAGGTGGGGTCCCTACCCCCACTGCCAGGGGTCTCGAAGGAGGCCCAGAGAGGGGACAGTTGACGTCAGAGCCTGAGAGAGACAATGGAGATGAGATTATGGGGGGTGAGGTACACTGGTAAAATGGGGGGTCCTTGTGAAAAAAGGAATGAGAATGGGAACACAGTCCAATCTGGACACAATTCAAAGTGGAGGGAGATAGAAGCAGATAAGTGAAACTGGCAGGCAGACGAATGGGGGTGTATAAGGAGGGGCAGATAGATTGAAGAGGGTACAGGTGATAGCTGAGACAGATTGAGAGGGGAATATATAGTCAGGACAGAGCTCCTGAGGAGGGGAGAAGAGGGGATTGAAGAGAGGTAAATTGAGGCAGGGATAGACAAGTTGATAAGGAGATAGGACTTGGGGTAGGGGTAGCCTGTTTGCACAGAGGTTGAAGGGTGGGATTGAGGAGAGACAGACCAAATGGCAAGACAGACTGGAAGAGGGAACAGACAGATTGAAGGGGAGGGGAAATCGTCTAGTTTGTACAGAACTCAATGTGGAAGAAGGATGAAATGAAAAAAAAAAAAAGACACCAGTGGAGGAAGACAGATTGAGACTAGGAAGGAGGCATATCAACTGAGGGAAGGACAGAAAGATAGCTTCAAGGCGGACAAATCCACAGATTGATGGAAAAATCTTCTCTCTGTCTCTGTCTCTCTCCCCTCCCTCTCTCAGAGACTCAAGGGAAAAGAGGGACAATGAAGAGGAGACACTAACAAAATAGGAAGGAGTCAGACTTAGGGGAACAAGCTGAGAAAGGACAGACTAATGAATAACTGCCTAAGATGACTACATCTAAAATAGGATTTTGATTTTTGGACTATGGCTATAAGACAAGCAGGACACTTTCAGTCAAACCGGGAAGACTCACATCAACTGATGCAGAGTGAAGTGAGTAGATCCAGGAATATATACAGTAATAGCAACATTGTAACAAAGACCAACTGTGAATGACTTAGCTATTCTCAGCAATACAATGATCCAATCCAGCTCTGAAGGACTTATGATGAAAAATGCTGTCCACCTCCAGAGAAAGAACTGATGAGTCTGAATGCAGATTGAAGCAAACTTTTTGACTTTATTTTTCTTGTGTTTTTTTGTCTGTGTTTTCTTTTGCAACACAGCTAATATGGAAATATGTTTTGCATGACTGCACACGTATATTCTATATCGGATAACTTGCCTTCTCAAGGAGGGGAGAAAGAGAGAGGGGAAGAGAATATGGAACTCAAATTTTAAAAAATGAATGCTAAAAGTTGTTTTTACACATAATTGGGAAAAAGTATATATATGTATATGTACATATGAAATTGTAGGCTCTCAGCCAGGAATGGAATGTACATGACAAAAATTGCTAAGAATATGTTTCCTTGCTGTCTTACAAATCTTATCAAAAGGGCTTTAAGTTAAAAAGGATAGGGAAAGGAGGAAACTTCCTACATATATCAACCAAATTAGATATCATAGACAGTAGCTACAAGGAAGAAGAAAGAAGGGGAAGAGTAGTCGAGACACCCAGAAGTTCACAGCAAACACAATCCAAGAAAAGAGATAGTAGGAAAGCCCACCTCAAATATTTATGCAACAATATTCAAGGTTTAGGCAACAAACAAGATGAACTGGAGGTCTTAATGCAAGGAGGTATATATGACCTATGTATCACTGAGAGTGGGAAGAGATACCTAACTGGAATTTGTCCTTAATTGTCTATATTTTATTTAAAAGAAAGAGGATAAGCAAAGCGGGTGGTGAGAAGGCATAGCATTGTATACTAAGAAGATAAACGAGTTTAGAAATACAAGACAGCAAGTATGATGGGGAACACTGAGTCAAAAGTCATTGGATGGAGAAATAAGTAATTTTTCATGGAGTACACTACAGACCACCTGGACAGGAAGAGAAAATAGATGATGAACATCTGCTGAGTAAATGCCAGCCAAAAGCAAAATAACTAGTCATTTCTTCATTTAGTAATAATATAGTTCATCAAAATGTAGTGAAACCAACAAGCTAAGTTCTTTTCTGGATATGATTCTCTCTAAGAAGCAAGGAATTGGTTGCTGAGGTAGAGATAATAGGCACTTTAGAGCAGAAGTATCAAGCAGGCAACTTGGGAACATAGCACTCCCCAGTGCCACCCAACCAGATTAAAATGACATTAGGAATTACTGAACAAAATAAATTAAAAGTATACTAGAACGTAGGGAGTGTTAGTATGTGGTTTTTCTAAGTCAACATGCAGCCCACAGGGATCCTAAGTGGTCCCCTTCTACATCTGAGTTTGACACCACTGACCTAGAGCTTTTTTTTTGATAGAGAAGAAAGTCAGGCTTCATTTGATATATACCCTATATGTTGGAAGATAAAAATTTTAAAAGTTCAGAGGAAAGATACTGACTAAAACTCTACAGAGGAAGTCAGTTCAGGAAGGATGGGAGATACTCAAGAATGGAATCCTAAAGAAATAATGAGAAGCAATTTGGATGACGAAGAAAAATGGGATTTGTCTGAAGAGACTGATATGGTCGCAGAGGGAATTCACCAAGTAACTTAGACATGGGAACAAGATGGAAGCAAGGGTATGTAAGCAAGGGTATGTAATTAAGGATGAACATAAAGGCATAGCAAGGTTCTATTCCCCAACTGATAAATGGTCAAAGGATATAAACAGGCAGTTTTCAAAAGAAGAAATCAAAGCTATCTATAGTCACATGACTGTAAACATACTTTAAACATATTATCTCATTTTATCCTCATCACAGCCATGAGCAATAGGTGCTATTATCCTCACTTAACAGATGAGGGAACTGAGGCAGGGGTTATATGACTCGGCCAGGGTCACATAGCTAGCAAATAATTTGTGGCCAGGTTTCAACTCATGTCTTTCTGGTTCCAAGTTCAGAGCTCTGTCCCCCGTGACCCTTGCCCTGGTCAGATCTCAGCTGGAGTATTGTGTTCAGTTAAAGTGGAGCGTCTTTCTGAGACCATAATGAGGAAGGGTCTTGAGTCCCTACCTGTGGTGATCAGCTAGAGGAAGTGGAGAGGTTTAACTTGGAGAAGACTTAGGGTGGACGTGACAGATGTCTTCCAGTATGTGGAAGGCTTTGATGCAGGAGACTGAGAAGACCTGTTCTGTTTGGTGCCAGAAGAAGAACCAGGAGATGCAAGATACAAAAAGGGAAGTTGAGGCTTGAGATGAAAACTGTCCCAAAGTGAACTGCTTGGGAGATGTCGGAGATCTAGAGCCAAAGGCTGGGAGGTGGGGAGGCGGAGTCTTCTCCTGACATTGGAAGGTCCTGACCTTCCAATAGGACCCTCTAATCCTAAAAGTCTATGACACTGTGACAGACAGAATAACCGACAGGTGACAGAAAGATAGACCAAGAGGACTGACAGACTGAAGGGGGAGCAAAAGATGGAGAGGGAGAGACAGAGTGAGGCAGGAGGACAGACTGAGGAGGGAGGGGGACAGACTGACTGGGGGGGGACACACTGAGGGGGGGACAGACTGATTGGGGGAGGGGACAGACTGAGGAGGGAGAGGGACAGACTGACTGGGGGAGGGGACAGACTGACTGGGGGAGGGGGACGAGGCTGGGGACGAGGCTGGGGAAATAGTAAGGAAAGAATCATTTTCCCCCTCGAGGCCTCCAGCCAATCAGGACGCGCCCGTGTCGGTGACGTCACTAGCTGCCCGGCGAGTTTTTCGAGGAGGAAGGGCCGCCTGCACAAGTCCTCGCGCGCCACCTAGCGGCTCCCGCAGGCTCGGAGGCCTAAGGACCGTTCACGACGCATGCGTAGAAGGAAGGGAAGGTGCAGAGCTCTACGCCTTGGTAAAAAAGCGGGAAAGCGATGGAGGAGAGTCGGAGGGCGAGGGCGTCTAGGGCAGGGTCCGAGAGAGGCCGAGAGGCCTGAGCCCAGACCAGAAGCAGAGACACGGGCGAAGCCTGAGAGAGGGGCTGATATGGGGGGAGGGGTCACCCCGACCCCCCTAAGGAGGAGCGGCCGTGGGGCACGTTCTGCCCCCACCCCCTTCGTGGCCCCCCCATCGCCCCGAGTCCGGGGGTCTCTGTGGGAGGGGCTTTAACCCCCCCAACCTTCCAGACCCGCCCTGCTCCTGCCCCCTCCTCAGTGACGTCACCCGGCACCCCTCCCCCCACGCCGGTCTTTGCGGTGGGCCGTCTGTCTGTCTCTGTCTCTTACCCGGCTCCTCCCTCCCTGTCGCCTTCAAACATCACCGAGCTGGAAGAGCTTGTGTAGACCCGGCAGGGGGGCATGAGGTGGCGCGGTGGGGCCTGAGTTCTGGAGTCCTGAGTTCTAATGTGACCTTGGTCCTCCAACCCGGTTGTCTCAGTTTCCTCCTCTGAAAAATGAGCCGGAGGAGGCCAAGGCCACCCTAGCTGGGGCCACCGGGTCAGACTGGGCGCAGACAGTGGACAGGCAAAGAACCAGCCCGGCCCCACACCAGGGCCATGCACCAGGGCCGCGCACCAAGGCCCAGCACCAGGGCCGAGCACCAAGGCCAGCACCAGGGCCGAGCACCAAGGCCCAGCACCAAGGCCCGCACCAAGGCCAGCATCAAGGCCCCACACCAAGGCCAGCATCAAGGCCCTGCACCAAGGCCCAGCACCAGGGCCGAGCACCAAGGCCAGCACCAGGGCCGAGCACCAAGGCCCGCACCAAGGCCCAGCACCAAGGCCCAGCACCAAGGCCAGCATCAAGGCCCCACACCAAGGCCCAGCACCAAGGCCAGCATCAAGGCCAGCATCAAGGCCCCGCACCAAGGCCCAGCACCAAGGCCTGCACCAAGGCCCAGCACCAGGGCCATGCACCAAGGCCTGCACCAAGGCCAGCATCAAGGCCCCGCACCAAGGCCCAGCACCAAGGCCTGCACCAAGGCCAGCATCAAGGCCCCGCACCAAGGCCCAGCGCCAAGGCCCAGCACCAGGGCCGAGCACCAAGGCCCAGCACCAGGGCTGAGCACCAAGGCCCAGCACGAAGGCCCAGTGCCAAGGCCCAGCACCAAGGCCGAGCGCCAAGGCCAGCACCAGGGCCGAGCACCAAGGCCCAGCACCAAGGCCCACCCCAAGGCCAGCATCAAGGCCCCGCACCAAGGCCAGCACCAGAGCCGAGCACCAAGGCCCGCACCAAGGCCAGCATCAAGGTCGAGCACCAGGGCCAAGCACCAAGGCCACGCACCAAGGCCAAGGCCCGGCACTGCTGCACCGTCCTGTCTTGCTATCTTGGCCCCCTGCTCATTCTGACTTCCTCTCTTCTCAGGCCAGGTTCTCAGCTCATTGCTGGGCTCCAAGTGTTCAACGACTTTTCAAGGGCCGCCTGTCCCTGCTCTCCTCCCGCTGCACCCCCCACACCCTGTTCTCTTCCCCGTCTAACCCTTCGGGCTTCCCTGTTGTTCCACCATCCATCCCGCAGCTGCCCGGCCCGGTCCTGGTCCCCCTACTCTCGCCCACAGGCTCGGTGATCACTCTCTGCCCGGACTCCCGCATCTCTCTACGCAGCCCTCAGTTCAGTGGTACCGACAGTCGCTACTGGATATTTCAACCTGGACAAGGCACCAGCCTGCACTGGAGAGAGCAAGCTCCCCACCCAAGGCCTAAGCCCTTCCTGTCTGCATGTATATGCAGACGTGTGCATGATACACACATGATACTAATGAAATGTAATTGCAGGGCCCAGACCTAGGCCTGCCCTTCTCCAAATGTCTGTGCGTGTACACACAGACATATGCACCAACACACCTGCTGTCCTGATGAAATCCTGACATCCCAGACTCGCTACCTATTCCTGATCCTCTCCTCCATATGTATATGTGCATGTGTAGTGTCTGTATGGATACACACACATTTTACTAATGAGATCACAGACGCAGTACTAGAACTCACAGTACATTACAAATTAATAGTCATCCAAACAACCTGGGCCTGGCTAAGAAATAGAGGGTGGATCAGAGGAATAGATGAGGAACACAAGACAGTAGAAAATGACCATAGTCATCTAGTGTTTGGTGAACCCAAAGATCCAAGATTTGGGTGCAAGAACTAAGTGCTTGACAAAACTTCTGGGAAAACTGGAAAGCAGTCTGGCAGAAACTAAGCAGAGACCAGCATCTCACACTATAAACCTAGACAGGGTCAAAATGTGTACGTCATCTAGACATAAAGGGTGATATCGTATGTAAATTAAGGGAGCATGGAAAATTTAACCTGTCAGGTCTATGGATAAGGGAAGAGTTTATGACCAAAAAGAGACAGGGTCATAGGAATTAAAATGGATGATTTTGATTCCATGAAATGAAAAAGCATTTGCACAACAAAATCAATGCAACCAAAACTGGAAAGCAGAAATCAGTGGGGGAAATTACAGTAAGTTTTTCTGATAAAGACCTTATTTCTCAAATATAGAGGAAACTGAACCAAAGTTACAAAATGATCAAAGGATATAAACAGGTAATTTTCAGAGGAAGAAATCCAAGTTCACAAAAATCACTTAAAAATGCTCTAAATCACTAATAACTAGAGAAATGCAAATTGAAACAACTCTCAGACACCACCTCCCTCCTATCAGATTGGCTAACACAACTGAAAAGGAAAATGATTGGGACACTAACGCACTGCTGGTCGAGTTGTGAAATGGTCCAACCTTTCTGGAAAACGATTTGGAGTTATGCCCAAAGGGCTATAAAACTGTGTATGCTCTTTGACCCAACAATACCACTACAAGTTCTGTATCTCAAAGAGACTAAAGAAAACGGAAAAGAACCCATATATACAAAATTATTACAGTAGCTCTTTTAGTAGCGATAAAGAATTGGAAATCAAGGGGATGCCCATCCACTGGGGAAGACCAAACAAGTCGTGGCATATGATTGCTGTAAGAAATGAAGAAGGGGACATGAATGGATGCAAAGTGAAGTGGGCAGAACTAGGAGAACTCTGTACACAGTAACAGTAATATTGTAATGATGATCAATTGTGAAAGAATTAGCTACTCCAATTAAGACAATGATCTGAGACAATTCCAAAGGATCCATGATGAAAAATGCTGTCTATCTCCAGAGAGAGAACTGAGAGTCTCAGTGCAGATTAAAGAGGCTCTTTCACTTTATTTTTCTTGCCTTTTTTGGCAATACAGATAACATGAAAATGTTTTGTATGATTTCACATATATAATGGCTATCACAGTGCTTGCCTTCTCAATATGTGGGAACATAGCTGGAGAGAATTTAGAACTCAAAATTTAGAACAATGAATATTAAAAAATAAAGTATATTTTAAAAACAAATTACAAAATATCTGAGGAACACAGGCTGGTAAACTCAGAAGTGAGTGGAGAGGGCAGAGGGACACAAAGTCAGATAAGGGATGGATGCCAGAGTCATCCCAGAGGCCATATGGCACAGTGAAAGAACCTTAGACTGGGATTCAAAAGACATGGATTCAAATTCTATCTCTGCCACTAACTTGACTGAATGGCTTCCACTAAGTCACTTCTCTCTCCTAAGCCTCAGTTTCCTTACTCTTTACAATTAGGGAGTTGGAACATGGAAAATTACTCAAAGAAAGTCAAACTCTGAGCAACTGGAAAGCCGACAATAGCCTTGGAGAACAGATAAGGAAGCATCTCTGCTTCCACACAGCTGAGAGTCAGGGTACTAGTAGGGCAGAATGTGATATACTTTGGCTTACATGGCTGCCATGGTTTTGCTTAATCTTTTTTTTTTATTACAAGCAAGGGTTAGGGTTAGAGTTAATGGGAGAGTAGGAGAGGGTTTTTTTCCCTCTAAATGACTGGGTTGTAGAGATAACTGGAGATCGAGTGGGTTTTTTTTTTTTTTTTTTGAGGAATAACAAGGAGGCCAGTGTCACTGAGTCCAAGTAGGTTCGGGGGGGTTGCTGTTGTGTTTATCCTTCATTTCCGAAGAAGAGCATGACACCAGAGAAATGATGACATGACTTGTACTTGACTTTGTTTTGAGTGAGGGAGGGCTGTACAAGGTCACCAGCCTCACTTTCTCCTCCTGAGCCATCTGGATCCAGTGACCAGATATTCTTCAGGATGACTGGAGATGGCTCAGGATGCAATGGGAGACCTTGTCCTTTTCAGGTAATCTCTTAGAGGGAGTTAACACCCATTCAATGAATAGATATCTTTAGAAAGTAGTCAGCAATGGCCCCTTTAATGAGCAAAAGAAAAAATAACCAAATCAAGCTGGAAGGGAAAGGGAAATAGTTACTACTGATAATCACTCTAAGCCAGGAGGGTCCAGAGAACAGTCATTAAGTGGAGCTTGGGTGAGACCTATTACTGTCCAATCTATGGGCTTCAGAGTGCACTGAGTTTAAGGTTTTAGGAAAGAAAAAGAAAGAGAAAGAGAGAAGAAAGAAAGAAAGAAAGAAAGAAAGAAAGAAAGAAAGAAAGAAAGACAGAAAGAAAGAAAGAAAGGAAGGAAGAAAAAGAAAGGAAGAAAAAGAAAGAAACAGAAACAAAGAGAGAGAGACATCTAGTCAGTAAACCCCAAGTTAACTGGGCAGCCTCTGGCCATCCAAATTTACCTTCCTTTGGAGGGGAGAAAGAAGGGGAGAGGGAGACAGAAGGGAGAGGATGAGTTGAGTTACCCAGCTAGTTGGGTCCCCACTCAGACAGCTCAGTCTACTCACAGGTTGTATTCATCCTTCGTTTCCAAAGAAGACCATAACATCAGAGAAATGATGACATGACTTGCACTTGACTTTGCTTTGAGTGAGGGAGGGCTGTGCAGGTCACGAGCCTCACTTTCTCCTCCTGAGCCATTTAGATCCAGTCACCAGATATTCGTCAGTACGACTGGAGACAGATCTGTGCAGGGGGGTAAGGTATACGGAGACTGGAAAAGTATTGGTGGGGTACGTTATGAAGGGTTTTGAACACCAAACAGGGGATTTTATATTTGGTCCTGGAGGCTATAGAAAACCATCAGACTTTATTGAGTCAGGAGGTGACATGGTCAGATCTGTGCTTTAGGAAGATCACTTTGACAGCTGAATGGAGGATAGACTGGAGTGGAGAGAGACTTGAGGCAAGAAGGCCAACCAGTAGGTTCTTGCAAAAGTGCAGACATGAATTGATGAGGTCCTGTACCAGTTTGGTGGAGGTGTTGGAAAAGAGAAGAGTGTGTACAAGAAATGTTACAAAGGGAGAACTGACAGGCCTCGGAAACAAATTGAATATGGGGGCTGAGATGGTGAGCAGTCAAGGATGACATTTGGTTTACAAACCTGTGTGACTGGAAGGTGGTGGTACTTCAACAGTAATAGGGAAGTTAGGATGGAGGAGGGTTTGGGGAAAAGGAATTCTGCTTTGAACATGTTGAGTTTGAGATGTCTATAAGACATCCAGCTGGAGAGGTCCAACAGGCAGTTGGAGATGCTAGACTAGATAAGAAGATCTGAGAATCATCAGCATAAAAAATGGTTAGTAAGTCCACGGGAGTTGAAAAGATCACCAAGTGAAGTAGAAATGAGGGAGAAGAGCAGAGATCCCAGGATAGAGTCCTAGGGGACAGCTGTGATTAGAGGGCATGATCTGGAGGAAGATCCAACAAAGGAAACAAAGAAAGAGCAGACAGAGTGGGAGGAGGAAAACCAGGAGAATATATAGAGTCCTAAAAACCTAGAGAGAAGAGAGGATCCAGGAGGAGAGAGTGACCAACAACGTCAAAGGCTGCAAAATTTGAGGAGAATGAGGACTGAGAAAAGGCCATTGTTGGCAGTTAAGAGATAATTAGTAACTTCAGAGAGCAGTTTTATTTAAATCAGAAAAAAGTGATCCAAGGCTAAAGCTTAGCAGGGACAGAATATGGAGAGTTTAACAGCGAAAAGAAAGGGATTGGAGACACCCATCATAGATGGCCATCTCAAGGAAGTTAGCCACAAAAGGGAGGAGAGATGTGGAAGTATAGTTAGTGAGGATGGGTGGAGCAAGTGAGGATTTTTTGAGGATGGAGGAAACATAGGTATGTTTATAGGCAATAGAGAAGGAACTGGTAGACAAGGAAACATGAAGGTGGATGAGAGTGGAGATGATGGGGCAGGGGGCAGTCTGCTGGCGTAGATGAGATGGAACAGGATCCCTTGTGCATGTAGAAATGTTTGTCTTGGCAAGGAGAAAGATCACCTCATCACATAAAACAAGGGTGAAGGAGGCAATAGTGGAGGAAGGCATATTGGTGCAGGAAAGGAGAAAGAACTCAGTGAATAGTCTCAATTTTTTCTGTAAAATATGAGGCAAGATTCTCAACTGGAAGGGTAGGGGGAATGAGAGCAATGGGAGGTTTGAGGAATGATGAAAACGTTTGAAGGAGCTGCTATGGATAGTGGGAGAGTGAAGTAATAAGGCAGGTTTAGCAAGATTGCCTAGCAGCAGTGAGGGCCCAGTTAAGGTTGTATAACCTAAATATGAAGTGAGTCCCATCAGGATGGTGATGATCAGCTGTGAGCTAATCCAACCATTCTGGAGAACAAATTGGAACTATGCCCAAAGGGCTACAAAAATGTACATACCCTTTGACCCAGCAATATCACTTCTAGGACTGTAAGCCAAAGAAATCATAAAAATGGGTCCCACATGTATAAAAATATTTACAGCAGTTCTCTTTGTGGTGGCCAAGAACTGGAAATCAAGGGGATGCCCATCAATTGGGGAATGGTTGAATAAGTTGTGGTATATGAATGTAATGGAATACTATTGTGCTATAAGAAATGATGAATAGGAAGACTTCAGAGAGGTCTGGAAGGACTTATATGAAATGATGCTAAATGAAAGGAGCAGAACCAGGAGCTTATTGTACACAGTAACAACCACAGTGTGAGGCATTTTTCTGGTAGACTTAGGCCTTCACAGCAATGCAAGACCTAAAACATTCCCAAAGGACTTGAGGCAAAATGCCATCCACATTCAGAGAAAGAACTATGGAATTGGAAAGCAGAATGAAGCAGAATATTTTCTCTCATGTTATGTTTTCTTTTGTTTGGGTTTTTCTCATGATTTCTCCCATTCATTTTAATTCTTCCATTCAATATGACTAATATGAAAATGTAGTTAATAAGAATGTATGTGTAGAACCCATATAAGATTGCATGCTGTCTTGGGGAGGGATGGAGGAGGAAGGGGGAGAAAATCTAAGATTTATGGAAGTGAATGTAGAAAACTGAAAACATAAAAAAAAAGAAAAAATGGTGATCATCTTTTCTAACTTCATTCAACAGTACATGTGTAGGGATGAAAGCTGTGGATGGTGGGAGTGATCCAAGGTTGAGGCTTGGCAGGGCTAGATTGGGGATTAGATAAGGAAGCAAGAGACTTAAAAGAAATAGACAGTATGGAGCTTGGGGTCAAGAGGAGGGAAGGAGAGTGAAGCTAGTGAAGAGATGATGACCTGGGAAAGAATTGAGAAGCCAAGGGATTAGACAAAGAACAGGGTTGGAGGTTGAAAGGCAGAGGGAGAATGACAGTACATTTTGATTAGAACAGGGATTTTTGGAATTCTCAGACATGTAACTTGTACATCTCCGGGCGATGACAAGATCAAGGGTGTGGCCACATTTGTGTATGTCTGTGATGAGGTGGAGGAGGATCTCCTGAGAAACAGTAAGTTGAAGAACTGAGAAGTTTTTGAGAGTGTATTAATAGGATGAAGTCCTTTGATACAAGGCAGAAGTTGAGGAGATAAGACAATAAGCTAGGCACTGACCTCCTCAATGAAAGAAGGAGAGGGTCCTGGGGGTCGGCAGACATCAGCTACCAGGACTTTGACTGAGCAGTAGATGTGGATGGGAGGCAACTCACCCAAGAAGAGGTGACTGAGGTACAGGAGCAGAGGGAGAGCTTGGAAATGGCAGGGGCGGTTCTCATTGTCCTTGCTCGAAAATCCTGTGATTTTGTGTCAAGCATAAATACATTCTAGAAATCGGCTACTCAAGTAATGAAATGGATTGGTGATCTCATTGGTTCAGCCACTCTGTCCACTGATACTGATTATAGCCCACTCCATGTGACCCTCCTATATGTTTGACATGAAAGTCTCACAAATATACAAGTACTGCTCTGTCACCAAGAAGGTGACCTAGGGGCTAAAAGAAGGCATGATCTCTTCACAATCTGGGTCATGGCCAGAGTAGCCAAGTCTCTGGGGGAAGAACTGGATAAGCGAAGATAAAAAGATAAAAAGAAGCATCTGGATCTTGGAAAAGCCAATGAAGGCAGAGGCCCCAGGAACTTCTGTTTCACCAGAAAGCAAGTCAATTGATCCAAGACCTACCACATGTGAGAGAGGGCCAAGAGTTGCTGTGTGTCTTAGGCCAGACAGGACTTACAGAAGGACCATGCCCAGGGACAAGAAGATTAAGATTGGAGAGACAAAGTTGCTTTGAAAAAGAGATCTCAAGAGTCATGGAAAATGCAGATGGCGGAGCCAGATCATCTACCTCTTTCTAGTCAGAGGTGTGCTGTACATGTTTAATAACCGACTCTCCCAGGGGAAGAACGTCAGCATGAAACATTTTTAACACTTTTTTATCTGCATCATTAACCTTTTCTCCATCATTTTCTCAAGTCCAGAAAGCATACAAAACAATAAGTCAAACCCTGGTTTGTATCATTTTCTGATTTCTGAGGTGTAAAACATTCCCACCAAACATTTAACAGCCAACTTGCCCAAGGTGATAACAGCTGGCTCCAGCCCACCTTGACACACTTCTCATCAGTGGAGAATATTTAAGTAGGAAGTGACATCAGAAATCATTTAGTCCAAAGTTCCAAACCATTCATCTTATGGGTGAGAAAACAGAGATTCCAACTGGAGATTACAGTAACATGTCCAAAGCCCTACAAATGGGTCATTGGTAAAACCAGAACATCCAGAGACTGATAGTTCTTACTTGCAAAAAAGAATCTCTACCTTGAAAAGATTATTTGATTCATAACAAAGGAAGTGTGTGCAGCAATGTGTGTGTGCAAGGGATGTATACATGTGTGTGCATGTGTGAATGCATGTGTGTATGTACATAGGGGTACAAGTGTGCATGCCCAATGCATTGTGTGTGCACATGTGTATGGATCATTGCTGTGTGTGCATGTGTACATATGTGTGCAGTGTCTGTGAAGGTGTACATGCATGTGGATATGTGTGTGCAGTGCATGTGCATTGTGTGAGAGCATGTATGCATATGTGTGTGCAGTGTGTGTGCACACATGGGTATGTGTGTGCATTGTGCATGCACATGTGTATGGATACATGGGTATATGTGTGCATTCACACTGTGTATTATTGTGTTGCAAGTGTACATGTGTGTGCAAGGTGTATGCATGTACACTGTGCATGTATGGTGTATGTGTAAGCATTGTGTGCATGTGTACATGTGTGATCAGTGTGTATGCATATGCTCATTCACATGAGTGTATGCACATGTATTTTGCATGCACAGTATGTGTAAGCATGTGTGTACATGCATGTGTATATGTGCATGCATGAACTCAAGCTAACTATCTAATTAACAAGAAGACAGAGACAGAGAGAATAGTGACTGAGGTAACTGGGATTTGGTGAACCAATCCCCTCAGTGGTCAGGGTCTCCTCTCTCTTGAAAGTATTTTTTTCTTTGTGTCATGCCAGATTCCCTTAGTAAAGGGCTTCCTCACCTGAGGACATATGGAGTTTGTGCATAGATTCCAGGAGATCCATAAGTTTGCTTTTCAAAAACAATATTTTGATAACTATTTCAATCTAATCAGGCTCCTCCATCAAGTGAGATATACACAAAGTGTTTAGCACAGGGCCTAATACACAGTAGGTACTTAAGAAATGCTGATTTCCCTTCCCTTGATGATCTTCTGGTTTGTTTTTTCACATGCAGCTCCTGCCAAGGAGTCCAGGGCACATAAAGATCCAAGAGGCACTGCTCTGGTGCCCTGGAAACCCTCTGAGGCCACCATTCTTGAGTTTGCATCCCTAGCATCTTGCAAGGTGCCAAGCACAATAGAGGGGCTTGAATGGAACTGCATCTGGACAGACTCAGTCTGTCTTCTGTCTTTGACGGTAGCTGCAGAAATCCCAGGAGCCTATGAGCCCAACTGGCAAGAACGGTCTCTGAGTAGTGAGTCCCTGTCTCATTTCATTATGGAAGGGTCAATGGAGGACGCAAAGAGAACAACCCCAAGGCCTAAAGGAGAATGAAAGGAAGGAGGGAAGGAAGGAAGGAAGGAAGGAAGGAAGGAAGGAAGGAAGGAAGGAAGGAAGGAAGGAAGGAAGGAACGAAGGAACGAAGGAAGGAAGGGAGGGAGGGAGGGAGGGAGGGAGGGAGGAAGGAAAGGAGGGCAGGAGGGAGGGAAGGATGGGGGAGGAAGGGAGAAGATAGGAAAGGAGGCGAGGGATGGACAGAGCTGGAAAGAAAGATGGCTGGTGAGGGAAGGGACAGATAAGAGCAAGAGAATTGGGGATGAGGCCAGGGATCATGACCAGGTCTGGGAACAGAGGAGGCCAGGGAGGAGGGCAGAACCAATAAAGAGAGCAGGAGTGGAGTGTGTGATGCTGAATACTGAAGGTGGACAGACAGACAGATAGTATGGTGAGAGTGGAGGCCCAGACTAGCTCGAAATGAGGTGAGACCATGCTCCCTGGGGCTTAGGTGAGGAGAACAGGGGTTCCTTAGTAGCTGGATCAAGGCAAAGAGCAGCCCAGCCCCTGACATGCCAGGCCGCTAACTTCTGCCCATCGTTCATCTCCTTACCTCAGTGGCAAAGAAGCCCTTGGCTCGGTGTTTGCCCAGAGAAGGAAGGCCTCCTGGCCCTGGCCCCTCACTTGCGCTGATCGTCTGCTGAGCAGCCGCCAATATCTCATCCAGTTTGTCTAGAGGGAGGGAAGACATATGGTAAGGTCGCTGCCACTTTGCCTGCAAACCCGGCCCATCTCTGTTCTCCCCAAGCCGTTTCTGTCGCTCTCCACCACTGAGTGGAATTGAAGGAGGCAGGAGGGAAGGGCAGAAGGAGGGACTGGGGCTCAGTACATTCTGTGGAGGTAAAGGGAGGGAAGAAAGCCAGTGGGAGCCTGGAGAGACAAAGGGAGAGAGAGGGCAGGTGGACTGGGAGGGGGCCTAGCCAGAGGTCGAGGGAAGAGTTCGGATGATATTAAGGATGAACTAACCCTGGGAGCGTTCACATCACACACAGTCATGGACACACAGCAATGACAAATTTGAGGAACAGACAAAATTGGTTTTGGGGGCCAGTGTAGGGGACCACATGAGAGTGACTGGCTAAGATGCATGAGGATGGGCAGAAAAGGGGAGATGGGATGGGAAACTGGACAGAACTGGGGGGGCAGAACTGGAGGGATCAAGTGTGAGGACACACAGAAGACTTAGGGACAGAGAATGGGGATGGACAGTGGAAAGAGACAGAGTAGAGACAAAGAGAGTTGGGGGTCATAGAGTGGGAGAACAGTCTAAAGCCAAAATGAAGAGGGGTACAGAATGCTGGGATGGGTAGACTGAGGGATCAGAGAGAATGGGGCATCGTGTGTGGGGAGGGATGGCCAGAGATGGGAAGGAGCAGGCTAAGGTGTGGGGCAGGGAGCTTGTGCTTACTCAGGGCCATCTGATATACTGTCCTCTTCTTCTCCACACTGGGCATTGGTGCCTGCTCATAGTCTGTGGATAGAGACAGGGGATGATCAGTGGGAACCCATGCATGAGGAGAGCACAGAACAAAGGGTCTGCCAGCTGGGTGAAACAGCGGGTACCAATGGATAGTCTGGAAGTGGAGGGTTATCCCCTGGGGCCACCAGAGTTATGGGGCTAGTTGAAGGGGGATGAGACAGGGAAGTGCCTGGGGACCCTCCCCCCAGCCCTGGGACCCACTCACCACTCTTCTTCTTCCAGGGGGAGACTAGCCAGGGGGAGCAGCAGAGGAGCCAAGAGTTAGGAGGTGAGGGGGAGAGACCCAGGGTCTTGGAAATGCCCGCCCCTCACCCCCAGGAAAACCTGCCCTCCCAAGGGGGCCATGTCCTTCTCCTGAACCAAAGCCTAGGGATGGGTCAAATCTTCTTGTACTATCATGGGTGGCCAATGAGGGAGGGAAGGAGGAGGGAAGACACAGAGAAACAGAAAGACAGCAAGAGACCGCCACATCTCAGCTCCCATTTCTCCAGCTCTTTGGCCTACACAACACTTTGCTCCTAACACTCCTGCAAGGTGGGCGCGGGGCTGGGCTCTATGCACCTGGCAGAAAGCAGTCAGGGACTGAGTCTAGTCTAAACTCAGTACCATGCACCCTCCCTGAGGACCAGTCGGGTATTCCGGCTATAGTTAGCACTTAATCAAGTTTGTTGTATTTGTTTCATCTCCAGTTTGTATATCAGAAAACTGGGACCCAGAGAAGATTAGGGACTCCCCAATTGGCATGTGGTCAGGCCAGGACTAGAACTCAAGTCTTTGGACTCCCACAGTCCAGGACTCATCCACTCTACCAACTGTCAAACTGTAAAATAGCCTGAGACATAGAAATGGAGAGAAGGACATGGACATGGAGCAAAGCCAGAGACGGTGGGCCAGACACTGCGGGCTCCAGGAGGCATTGACAAGGACCCCTGCCACTAGCGACACTAACAAGCCCTGGTCCCCTCCCCTCTCCTTCACCCTGCCCAATTCTGCCTCACCCATCTCCTCCAGCTCCGAAGTCATGGACTTAGACCGCAGTGAGATGGCAGGGGGTGGGAGGCGCTTGGCCTGCTGGGGCACTGAAAGGACAAAGAGCCGAGTTAGAGCGTGCCCGAGGGGAATGGGACTGCATCTGCTCCAGTCAGACTAAGGGAACCCTGGGGCAGAAGATACCCCTAGCAAAGACCCAACCTTAGCCTTTCCCTTCAGTCAATGAGCATGCCGCAAGCACCTATAGCAGGCAGGCACTACCTCGGGGTGGGGGGGGGGGGGGGGAGGGAAGATCACACCCCATTCTGGTTGATTATCTCCATTTCACAGATGTTCAGGGATTGGCCCCGAGGCCACAGGTTAGGAAGTGGCAGGCTAATAGGATCTAGAGAGAGGCTGGACAGTGTGCCTTGGGTGGGGAGCAGGAGGTCTATTCTACAGAGGGAGGGCCCTTGGGGATCAGGGAGGAAACCAACCCAGGTCACCTTTCTTGTGGACAGCCTCGTCCATGTCCGGGTGCCGCGTGACCATCACCACCTTCACCATCAAGGTATTGCCACCTTGGCGAATCATATTGACCACTTGCCGATGCCCAACCTTTACAACATTCTGTCCGTTCACCTAGGACAGAAACACCCCCAAAATACAAATTCAGGGTTTATTTATTCCACAAATATTCGCTAGGCATCTCACATATGCCAAGCTCTGGAAATACAAAAAACAAAATGAAAATGTCCCTGCCCTTCCCCCGTATTGGGAAAAATGGTGTAGACTCAGCGAAATGGGTACAAAACAAAGACAGGGTGGTTCCAGGACTTCTCGGAGGCTCATTGACCCAATGACCCCTTTATAGTCTTCTCTCCTGGTGACAAAATCCCCAGTTTCTCCTTTCCCCAGACCTCCCTTTTCCTGTGATTCTCAAATGTATATGTCTCCCTCCTCAGGGTCCTCATATAGCAAGACAGCTAGGGGGTGAGCCAGTACACAGAGAGACAAGTCTTGGGATCATTCAAAACCAACCTCAGACACTTCCTAGCTGAGTACTCTCTGGGCAAGTCCTGGCACTGTCTGTATCAGTTTTCTCTTCTGTAAAATGGGAATCATACTAGCTTCTACCTCCTAGGGTCACTGTGAGGACTGTGTGAGATCATATTAGTAAAGTGATGCTGGCCTTTACGATTATTCTCCATCTCCTTCCTTGAGACCTTCCAATGACCCCTATGAGACTGGGAGACCTTGAGAGCAAGAATTGGTCTCTGCCTTTCTTGTGTGCCCAGCTCTCAGCACAGTGCCTGGCATATAGTAGCTACTTTAGTGCTTGTGCTTAGCCTCCTCTAAGCCTTTCCATCCTTGTGACTTCCCCCCTTCTCCTGTCTTCACCAGACCTTTCTTTTCTTGTAATTGTTAGAAGTCCGTTGTCCTGGGACCCTCCCAATGTCTCTCCTCCCCATAATGTCATAGGCTCTCTCTCTTCCCTGTGACATCTCTCACTCCATCCCTTCTTGTGATCAGTCCAGGTCTCTCCTTGTTCTAACTCTCAAGATAATGTCTTGATCTGACCTGCCCATAGATCCCCTCCCTTATCCAGTGTAGCCTTCTAAAACCCTGGCATTCTTTCCAGCACATGTCCATGAGTCCCCAAACACCTTCCCATTAGACCCCACCTCTTCCCTTACACGTTTCCCAAAGCAGGAAGTCCCTGAAAAAGTGGTCAGAAGGAGAATGGCAGAATTCCTTTAGCTCAATGGCATCCCTGAAGGGAGAGGAAATCAAGGAGGAATTACTGGGGGCTGGATACTCAGGGTGCCTATGTGCCTAAGCAGAACCAGAGGTATGGGACCCTGGAGGGAGAAAGAACCATGGTGACAGAGGGGGAAAGAAGGAAGGAAGGAAGGAAGAAAGGAAGGAAGGAAGGAAGGAAGGAAGGAAGGAAGGAAGGAAGGAAGGAAGGAAGGAAGGAAGGAAGGAAGGAGAGATGAATGAAGGAGAGAAAGAAGGAAAGAGAAAGGAAGGAAGGAGGAAAGGAAGGGAAAAAGAAAGGAGAGAAGGAGGGAAGGAATGAAGGAAAAAAGAAAGGAGATAAGGAGGGAAGGAATGAAGGAAAAAAGGAAAGAAGGAAGGAGAAAGGAAGGAGGGAGAGGAGGAAGGAAGGAAACATTTGTTAAATCCTTACTATGTGCCAGCACTATGCTAAGCACTTTATAAATATGATCTCATTTAATCCTCACAACAACCCTTCAGGGGAAGTTCTATTATTATCCCCATTTTACAGTTGAAATTGAGGCAGACAGAGTTGAAGTGACTTGCCCAGGGTCACACAGCTAGGAAGTGTCTGAGGCTGGATTTGAACCAAGAGGTCCTCTGGACTCCGGGCCTACCTCTTTGTGCACTCTGGGGCCCCCTAGCTCCCCTTGAGGGGAGGACTACAGTTCCTGGAGATGTTCTGCCTCTGAGAGGACAGCCAGACACTGGGAAGTCAAATGCCTGAATGCCTAAGGGGTCACCAGGGAGCTGGGACTGGGCTTAGTGGCTCACCTCGATGAGGAAGTCCCCCATTCGAAGTCCTGCTCTCCAAGCCACACCGCCCTCATCCACAGATTCGAGGTACTGTAGGGCAGGGAACGCTGGGGTGGGAGTGAACTCCTCGATAGGGGTCTGCGCTGCGGGGAGGAGTAGACAGGGTCGGTGGGGAGGGGGAGGAGGTTCCCGAGGCAGCGGAGCTGAGGAGCTCAAGCCCCATCTTCTGGTCGGAGAGGGCTCTTCCCCATTCCCTGGGTTCAGCAAACAGCCTTCCTACCCTATTGCTAGTACTCACCCTTGGCCCCTCGTAGCACAAAACCAAACCCCTCACTGTCCTTCTTCTGTAGCAGGACGGTCTTCTCCTTAATGATGTAGTCACTGTGTGTGGGAAAGGAGAGGGATAGAGAAGAGTGGTGTGAGCATGGGCTTCCACCTCTCACTCTAGGATGCCTGCTATTCTGACCCAGGGTCTCTCTAGGACCTCTCTATGTTTCCTAGCATTCCTACTCTCTAGTCTGATTAACATCAGCAAAAACCCACCATGCACTCCAAAATGCCCCAAGCCAAAATGCAGCCCTCATCCTGAGATCTCTTCTGCATTGAGCAGGACCTCTCTGCAAGGTTGGTGGTCAGTGAGGTCCTTGAACTGCCAAAGTACCGACCCTATACCCTTCCAACATGTTCTAACAATGCTTCCAGGGTCTTCCAACGATGAAATCCTTGAATAGGTCAATAATGTTCCTTATGGAAATACCCTACTAGAATCCAATAGTGCCTCAACCACCCGAAGCATACTCAGATGAGTTCAATAACACACTAAATATTTTCACTAACACTCCAATTCACACTCATGCCTCATCAGCCATTCCTAGACATGCACCAAGTATATTCTGATAATGCCTAGACTACTCCAGTTATCTCTAATGCCAAGACCCACTTCAAGCAGGCTTCAGCAGTGCTACACCCATGACCTGCACTCAGAGAGCCAGCATAACTCAGGAATGAGTGGACATGCATGCTTGAAAGTCATCCAAGCGCCTTCTATAACATACACAGACATGCACTGGCAATGCTGTTACCAACAAGGTCATTCATGGAGTGCTTTCTACGAAGTTTGTTTCTAAAGCACTTGCCTCTATCATCCATTAAATGGACTATATAGAGCTGGTTTCTGAAGGGGAGGGAGATGGTGGATGCCTCGTTAGCTCCCTTTTCTAGATGAGAAGGAAGCCGGTGTACAGGAAGAGGAAATCATTTGCCTAGGGCCACACAGCTAAGGAAGACTAGAGCCAAATCCTCCAAATCCAGGGTTTCCTTAGGTCGTTGTTAGTGAATCCAATTACTTCCCACCCATACAAGAGTATACCAAATGACTAGAACCTAGCCCTAGACCCTACATATCCCAGTAATGACCAAATTTATACCCACTGTACTCTAGTAGACTATCTCCCCAAATGTTCCAGCAGTCTCAAGATTCCCATATGCTCCCAAATCCAGGTATACACTAAGTATACTCCAGTCTAAGATAAATCCAGAATATGTCAATAATACCAAAACATAGCTTTAATATGCTTCAATAATACTCAAATATACATGCTATAAAAATAGGTGCATAGTTTAGTATGTATCAGTGATATCCAAATATTCTCTTTAACAGACCAGTTCCCAACCACACCCCACTCCTGTCATATCCAATCACCCACACAGTTCGCTTCAGTAATGCCCAAATGTGCACCAAACACTCTAGCAAATAGTCATACATCTCAGTACAGGCCAACATAAAGAAATGCCACAAGCAGCCTTCAGAAATAGCGAAGCACATTCTACCACACACCTGAGTGCCACCTAGCATATCTCAATAATTTGCAAACAGCCATGTATACTATAACATACTCCAATAATGTACTTTAATATCCCCCCAAAGCTCCAAGTGTAACCTAGCAAATGCCCATCACACATCCAGCATGTGCCCTGACACCAACCCCCTCAACTTAATGCAACATAAAACATTCACTAAGAACCAGCTGTATGCTGGGCACCAGGGGGCCAAGGATAAAACCATCATCCTTCTCCTCAAAGTCTTACATCCTACAGGGACAGAACAACCAATGACAGAGAAGTCAAGACATCCCAAGCCATTTCAGGGGAAGGGTGTAAAAAGTACTGTTTCTGGAGGGGTCAGGCAGGGTCGTAGGAGGCCCGTGGTGAGCAAGCTGCACGTACAAAGGAGCTCGGGATTCCAAAGCAGAGGTAAGGAGAGAGAGCATTCCAGGCATAGGGAGCAATAAAAAAAAATTGATTAAGAACCTAATGTATGCTCCAAACTATGCTAGGTACAAGGAATTGGGGGAGGAGTAAACCTGTGGTTTCTTCATTGCGGAAACTCCCTTCACCAAGGGAGAAAGCACTCCTCTGTATTGCACAGTCCCAGAAAGCTGCCTCATGAACTGAGTGTCTAAGGCACTTGACTGGAGTCACCCATCTAGTATGCTAGAAGCAGACCTTGAACCTGGGCCTTCCTCGGTCCAGAATCACCACCCTATATATACACTATGCCTGGATACAAAAATCCCAAAGGAAACAATCCCTACCTTCAAGTTCTAATATCCAATTAATATATCCCAAGATACTCCAATCAAATGCAATTACACACCTGCATTCTCTGGTAATGCCCAATCCCAGACCAAATATACACAAAATTAATTTGATTAATAGCAGATCACATAGCCCACATATTACCCAAGCATTCCTGGAGGATACTCTAGTAACACACAATCAGAATCTCAGTATAATTCAATAAACTTCTATCATGCTGACTATATGCCAGTAATGCCCCAAAATGTGCCTAGAATAGACCAGAAACGACATCCAAACCTCCCATTCAAGCACCTGGGACACAATTATGTATTCTCTATATTTTAGTACAATCCCTCTAGGTACAAACTCCAGCAGCCTTCAGGATTAGCTTGATATCCCAGGATATATAAATGTACGGAGACATCAAAATCCCCATGATGCCCAAACAAATCTTCCTAAAATCATACCTTTCATAATACACCAATATACTTAATTTCTCCCATAATTGCAGGAAAATATCATTATACACCTTAGTATTTTCCAGTAACACTCTCCTACTGCAATAATATTTCCCACATATTAACTTATCTTCTAGGAGTACACACATATATACCCTTCACATCCCACAGTAGACTCCAGAATAATATACCCTTGTACCCCAGCTCACTGCTCCCATAAATATAGCATGCTGGTCTGCCCTGCCCTGTCCTGCCCTAGTCTGACCATGCCACCTGCTAGACTTAGTTATTGGCACCAAGTTTAGAAAGGAGAGCAGCTAGCCTGGCCAGGAACTTTGAGGTCATAGCATAAGACCCGGTGATATTTAGTCTGGAGAAAAACTCAGGGTAGACACACTAAGTGTTTTCAAGCCTATGAAGGGCTGTTTTGTTGAGAAGAGATTCTACTTGATTTGCTGGCCCCAGAGGGCAGACACAACAAGAAGAAATGGGTAGAGGTTGCAGTCATGGCGTGGGCTGGGCTGTCTCCATAGTGAGTACTTTCTCACTTCACATGGTTGTTGGATGACCACTTGTCCACTCTCTTCCAGAGGAAGCTGCTGACCAGGCATTCCTGGTCTCTAAAATATCTGTCATAGTATGCACCTGGACACAAACCTTCAGGCCAACTCAGTGCCCTTGCAAACACTGTGTCACTATATGGCACACCTTCCCAGGGAACTTCTCCAGCATGTCACAGACTTAACTTCCAACATTCCCTCTTTCTACACAGCATAGCCCAGTCTAACATGAACCTGGATTATATCATGCTACCTATAATATATTATATTCTGTTCATCTACAACACACACAAGTGCTTTTACCCCAGCACACGGCCCACTTCAGGATGACATAGCTACCTACTTGACCCAGCACATGGCACATTCTGATATAACCTCTGCATTCTTGCCTCAGTATACCTCCCACAATCTGGCAAAATCTGTGTTACATACATATACCTTGTGACCCTTGTGCTACTCTCACTTAAAACACACTGCAACACAACACATGCACACACAATATACAATATGCTTCTGTCCTGCACACACACACACACACACACAGATGCACACACATGTTCTTGCCTTCTCACATACCTCCCTATACAATATACTCCTGTGCTGCACACACACACACACACACACATACACACACACACACACACACACGTTCTTGCCTTCTCACATACCTCCCTATACAATATACTCCTGTCCTGCACACATGCATACACACAGACCCTGATAGGCTCACAGCATAGTCCAGCATAACACAGTCATACACAGGTGTGTGCACACTCACTCACATGGTACATCAGCATATGTACACAAAGTGAGCCCTGGAATGGTCCATTACAGTCTGGCCTTCCACCTTCACAGCAGACACTGGAGACCAAGCACCTGTGTAGCTCAGTAGGAGCCTTGATGCTCCTCGTAAGTTTGAAAAAGAAGTGTGAGAGAGACAGGCAGGCATTCGAGGATTACACTCATGGAAAAGTCTGAGGAAGAAGAGAGGAAGCCTTTGGGAGGGTGGAGACTGAAGAGAAGAGGTTATCAAGGCCACCTGAAGTGGGTCTAGTTCCCACAGTCCCTAGTCCCTGTTCCGGACCATTGCTGCCCATACCCGTTAGGGAGGCAGTGTGCCACAGTGGAAAATGTTCTGGGTTTGGAGTCAAGGAGTCAGGTTTGAATGTCAGCTCTATTCCTTCTCATTTATGTGACCTTGGGCAAATTATTTAAACTCTCTGGGCCTTAGTCCCTCATCTGTAAAATAAGGAAGTTGGATCAGACATTTTTCCCAGCTCTAACTCTATTACCCTGGGATTCCATATTTCTTTCAAGCACTCCCATATCCTTCCTCAACACTTTGGTCCCTGGCACACTCAGGATCCCCATCCAGTTTTCTGGATCATTCCCACACCATCTCTCTATAGCTGTCACAGTCTCCAGTAACAGCCATATATCTCCCTCCTATCCCTCCATCATGCCTCATGTCTGTCATACTCCCTACATCACACCTTCACCTTCTCATAGTATATTCCCCACCTCATGCCCTCTAATACCTCTGTGTCCCTTTTATAACCCCATATCTCCCCTCACAAGCTCAGTCTCTCCTTCTCATCCTCACATCCCTATATGTGCGTTCATTCATATCCACATCCATACCCTCATATCCCTCTTATCCTTTTCCCCAGAATCTCCCCACTCAGTGTAGAATCACTCTTATGGGGAATTCTGTGTGTCAATCATGTCATAGATATGGTAAAAAAAATCCCTCCACACTCCCTGTAGCTCCTTCCTCTTCCCCCTTACCACAACTGTATTCTCTTCCTCCTCCATATAACCTCCTCTCCCCATCTTTCTCACAAGGTTCGGAGCTCCCCTGATTCTCACATATCCTCCTCATATTCCCCAGATCCCTATATTTTCCTCACTCACTGTATCTACTCCTTACCTATATCTCCTCATTTCTCATATCTTCATTCCCTGGTCTCTTTCCACCCTCCATACAATCTCCTCAATGTCCTTTCATTTCTCATATATTCCTTTTATCTCCTGTATTCTCTAAACCTTTGAATTCCCCTTAAATACCCCATAATGCCTTTACCCTTGCTATTATTAAAACTCCTGTCCTCATCTCCTTCTCTTATGCTGTATTGCTCATGTCTCTATATAGCCCTGCCTGGCCACTTTCTTATTTATCCTTCTCCAGTTGATTCTGTCTGTATCCCTCATCTGCCCTTCCCAGCACCCCATGTGGGCACATCTGGCATGCCTTCACATAGGCATGCTTCCAAAGACCCCTGCAGGATCACTCGGCATTAGGGTCTGGCCTACACATCTCCCACACAGAGAATGCAGCACCTCTTTCCTCTGCTGCCCCTCCACCCCCAACCCCCCCACACTCATTCAGGATCCTTCCCACACTGGTATGCAGGGGCCTGTGTGATCCCTATGTGTGCTAGCTTCTCTGAGTGATGTCCCAAAGAGCAGGGGCATTATCTCCTGACAGGAATATTGCAAACAATGTGTGGACATGGACAAGGATAGAACTGGGGAGGGAGTGGGGAAGGGGGAGAGAAGGTCCTGCACATGGACAGACAGACACATGCAGATTTACAAAAATGTGAACGTGCAGGTATGCAAATGCAATGACACTCCAACAGACCCTTATATCTACCCTTGTACTGGCACCCAGAGACCAGAGCCCCTAGCATGTATAAACATTTCTGTGTACAGATAGACAGACAGAAGGATAGACAGACATTCAGACCTGGAAAATATACATAATATTTGGAGCACACACATAAGAGATGAGAAGAGGGCCATAGGTGCTTGAAGAGGCACGTGGAGACAGAAGGCAACCATGACAGAGACATGGGGAAATTGCCATAGAGACCCCAATGCTTGGGAACAAGCACACATATCTCATCTCTGGCCACTCCCCCTGCCCACACACTGTAACACACACTGTCTCCCTAGACATGCAGGATACTGCTCTGAGACATATGCCATCGCAAAAGAATATATATGGGAAGAGACCTAGATGCATAGGACTCTTGGGGTCAGACAAAAATCCACCATTTTACACACACACATACCTCCCTTCCTCTCTCTCTCTCTCTCTCTCTCTCTCTCTCTCTCTCTCTCTCTCTCTCTCTCAACACAGTCGCATAGTGACATGCAGTGAGGGAAAGGGGAGGGGAGGGAAAGAGGGGGCGGGGTGTGTGTATGATAGGGGGGCGGTGAATGACTGTGAATGGAGAGAGGGGGATGAATGGGGTGGAGGGGTTTGCTGACTCTGGGAGGGGTGAATGGGAAAATGGGGGAACAGAGGAATGGAAGATTGGAGGAGTGTGGGTATGGGGGTTCAATTGGAAGTAGAAAGAAAGAGTTGGGGAGCTTAATGATGTAGAGAGGTGTCAGAAGATAGCAGACAGGGGAGTTTGGGATGCTAGATCTGTGAGGATAGTGCATAGGGAATCTGGGGTACAGAGCTGGAAAGGTAGAGAAGACTATGGGAAAGGGTCTGGAATAAAGGTGACACGGGTTAAGAAGGCACTGGGCACTGGGGGGGGGGTAGAGTCTGAAGAGTTTGGGGGAAGCAGGAAAAGGGCTCAGTAGTGAGTTAGGAAGAGAGGTCCTGGCAGGGAATTGTAGAGACAGGGGAAAGGGACAAGGTCTAGAGAGATGGAAAGACAAGAAGGACTGGGAAGAGAAAGGTAAAGAAGAGAGGTTCTGAAATGGGTCCCACTGAGGCTAGAGAGATGGAGGAAGTGAGGGCTAGGGGTTGGAGATGGGGAGGCAAGGAGCCCCAAGAGGGGCTGAATAGAGAGGGGCCTTTTGATGGAGGAAGCTAAGGAAAGGGATGGGGGTGGGGAAAGGGATATGTGGACAGTGGTGTCCTGGAATTAGGGGGCACTAGGGAGATGGTTCTCAGGGGCCTGGAGAGTCGAAGAAGGGCATGGGATTGGAGAGATGGAGAGTAAAGGTAGGGGCCCAGCGTGAAAGGACTGGAGATAGAGTGTCCCTGAAGTTGGGGGGAGGGGTTTGGGAGCAACCAGGGAGGGAGAAGATGGGTTGGAGAGGTGGAAAATTGGAAGGGGCTGTGGGGTAAGGGTAGAATCCGGTAAAAGTGCTGAGGGAGGGAGATTCAATGAAGAGGGGGTCCTGGGCAAGGGGAGGCAAGAGGGTTTTTGGCCCAGGGAGACTAGAAAAAGAGATCCTGGGAAAGGGATCCATCCAATGGGAGGAGGGGGAAAGAGGGTGTTTGGGGGCTCCATTACCTGTAGATATACCAGACGCTGCGCCGCCGGGGCCCCAGGGCCGGCCAGCTGGAGGACAGGGGGGGCGGCTGCGGCAGGGGGGCCCCCCCTTCACCGCTACTGCCACCGGCCGCAGACAAAGCCATCGCCCTGGCCCCGGCCCCGGTCCCGGCCGCCCCCGCGTCCCCCGTGTCCGGGCCCCCAGGCCCCACCTCATGCTGACCCGCGCCGGGGGAGGGAGGGGGCACGACCCCCCCGGGGGGGCAGGGGGGAAGCGGGGTAGGGAGAAGGAGGCTCACATGCTGGGGGGCTCGGGGGGGAGGGGGCTGGGTTCAATACCACGGACAGCGCCGGGTTCAGCACCAGGGACAGCGCCGCCGGTTTCAGCACCGCTGACAGAGCGGGAGGCAGGCGGGCAGGCGCCTGCCTTTAACCCCTTGGCATCCTGCGCTGGGCTGCGTAGGGGGGCTGGGAGTGAGGAGGGGGGGAGGGGAGACCTGGAGGGGAACGCAAGGGCCCCCTTGGCGGGAGAAGGGGGAGGGGCGAGAAGGGGGGGAGGAGGAGAAGAAGGGGGGAGGCACTTCCGGTCTGATCCCCCCCCCTCCACTTCTCCTCCCTCCAGAGCCCTCCCGCGCAGGTGCAGACTGAGTGAGAGAGGAGAGAGGGACACACAACACAAAACAAACCACACTGCACAAGCAGGGCCAGAGAGAGCATGAGCAGCCCTCAGCAGCGTTCTAGTGAAACCATCTATGGACACAACATGGTGAGGGCAGAGTGAAAGAGGTGTGCGTGCTGAGCCACCGCAGGCTGGAGGATGAGGGGAGGAGAGCTCCAAAGCAGGGTCTCTCCCTCTCAGGCTCTGTCTATCTGTCTGTCTGTCTGTCTCTCCTCTCTCTCTCTGTCTCTTTCTTTCACACATACACACACACACACACACACACACACACACACACACACACGTGTGCACAAATGGAAAGAGGCAGCCAGAGTGAAACATACAATGTGAAAAGGGATGCAGAAAAGAGTTTGTCTTAGGGAGATGATTCTCAACAGCTGACACCACAGCAACATGAGGATGGCAGAGAAACAGGCCCACAAGGCATGGTGGGAATGCAAGGAGAGAGGGGAGGGAGACAAGGACAGAGGGAGAGAGAAAGAAGGGGATGGGGAAGGGGGGCCCAGGAAGAGGAACAGGAAACGAGAGGGACAGATGGGAAGGAGCTGGTGAAGGAAGAGGGAAACAGGCAAACCAAGAAAGTCTTAATTAGGGGATATGAATAGGTCCAGATGCCTCAGACATAAATGCAGGTGTAGGGTAACACAGTCCCTGTCCCCCATCTTCCTTTTCCCTTCTATCCATCCCCAAACCCTTTTCCACTGGCCAGAACACAAACACACAGGTTTGGGACACATTTAATGTAATAACACCATTAAAGCAGGACCTTCTTGAGTTGGATCTAAGACACTAAACTGAGCCTCCTTCTCCCCCTGCAGCCTTCTGTCCTGGCAGCAGAGGTAGCCAAAGCCTCCCAGAGACCCAGATACAAAGGCATGTAGATAAACAGAGTTAGATACAAAGGCAGACAAGAAGAAATTAGGCATGTAATGAGACAGACAGTCCCAGAAGGCACATGTGGGCACACGCATACACACCCATTCCCTGAAAATACACAGCCACTCACAGGGATACATATGGATATGCAGATAGATTCAGGAACATGCCCATGGAGACACTTAGGCATATGTCAAGACACACATACACACCTGAAAAAACACACATACAAATCAACAAAATCATAAGCAGAAACCCAAGGAGAAAACACACGTAAGCAGGGTCACTCACACAGCAAGACATAAGGACATAAAGACGCTCAGTGAAAAGTACCTGCCCATACTCAGGGTCACACACACACACACACACAAACACAGAAACATACACTCAAAAATATATTATTATTAAAGGGACACAGCCACTGGGATGCAAGCATGTATACATAATAGTGATCACCAAGACATATGTCCCCTATCTTAATCATGTTTGCATGGTTTTGCACATAGTAGGTGCTTAGTAAATAGTCATAGAATGAATGGGTGAACATACCCACTTGAAAATACATTTTCAGGGAAACATATTCATACTCATATATATTCCCAGAAATACACAGGTTCAAAAAATTGTACTAGCCTTGGGAACAGGTCCATATGCACACATATCTACATACACATACACACACAGGTCTTTCCCCTTCCAGACCCTTCCTCTCCAAACCAAGTTCAACCCCTTGCATCTACTAGTTTCAGAAGGTCAGTCAGCAACTGGAGAGAGAAAACAAACCAGCACATCCTATTACTAGCCCCCTCCTCTCCTTTTGCTCCCAATTATTCCTGGCCCAAGCTCCCAGGGCCAGGACATTTCTCCAACCGACCAGTCTGGGTATAAGCATTAGTGAGATAGGGCATGTGCTTATTGATTCCCCCAACCCCTGACTCTGGATTATATAGACAGAGAGAGGGACGTATTTGTCTCCTGTAGCTAATTCCTGCCCTACTCAATAGGGTCAGGATTCCCTTCTGAGAGGATTCCCTTCAGAGAAGGAAATGGATCTGCATTCAAGGAGAGGCAGCTTGGGGGTGGGAGTACATAGTATGCTGGATACTACATCAGAGGCTCTAGATTGGAGTCTGAACTCTCATTCTGTTTCTAACTCTGCAAGCTGTGTGATCTTGGGGAAGTCCCTTGCCCTCTATGGGCTCAGCTTCCTCCTCTACAAAATAAGAAGATAGGACAAGATGACCTCAAATGGACCTGTCAGTTAGAACAATCTTAGAATGGATTGGGAAAATGGAGTTCAAAGGCAATGGACAGTGGGTGAGGACAGAAGTAGGGGGATTGAGAGATCTCCTTACCTGGGGGCGTCAAAGCTGTCATAAGAGCCCACGGTGTAATGTCGGAAGAGCCTTTTGGCTTTGTCACTTCGACTTTCTGGATGGAGGAAGGGTTGGGGGGGGAACCTGAGTGACATCTCCAGATCACTCTTCCTTCCCTTCCTCCACCCACAGCCTTCTCTCTCCGCTTAACAGACTTCCCATCAATAGTCCAATCCCCTCATCCCCAACCAAAGAAATGGAGGTTGTGTTACCTTGCTTTCCCTCTTGGGAGCGATTAGCCACCTCCTCTAGGCACTCTGAGGGGAACCAGCCAACTCGACCTTTGACCTGACCTTCCCAGAAGCCTCCTTCCCCGATGCTGAGCACTGGGCCAGAGAGCAAGACAGGGAAGCACATTCAGAATCTGTTCACCATCTTCCTACCATCCAGTAGCTTTCTTCTATTGACTGTACAGACCTCTACAGACCTTCCCCTAATCAGTAAGTCCTTAAGTATAATGTTAGACATGACCCTGTTCTTGTCAGCTGTATTGCAGAAGATTTATGGGCAGGTGAGGGGTGGATGACATGATCTCTGAAGTCCCTTCAGCTCTGACACTGTATGACTCTATGCAGTAGCCCAGTGGGTTAGCCCAAGTTTCTGGCCTTCTCTGGTGCTCCAAGGAAGAGGACATACTCTTCTCTGAAGGTCAAGGGTACCCTGCTCTCCACCAAGCATCCCCCATTTGTCTCAAAAACTTATTCATAATCAGTTGTTAGGGAATTTCTTTAATCTCTCTTTGGGCTTCTTCCTTCCTTCCTTCCTTTCTTCCTTCCTTCCTTCCTTCCTTCCTTCCTTCCTTCCTTCCTTCCTTCCTTCCTTCCTTTCTGTTTTTGGCTTATACCACCTCTGGGGAGAAAGGATCCTAGATCTCCCTCCTCATCCCTTTATCTCACAGAATGATAAAATTTTAGCATTAGGAGTGACCTTAGAAGTTATCTTCACCCTGGGCAGGCACCTTCTCAATATCCCCCAGGCTGGGAGAGACTTTAGAAGGTACTTCATCCAAACTCTACCTAAAGCAACATCTCTAATGTCCCTGAGAAGTGACCAGTTACCTTCTATTGATAGGGATAACCCTACTTCCCAAGAGCACCTGGCTCTACTTTTGGACAGTTCTGATGACCATGTCAAACGGAAGCCAAATGGTTCTAGTTTGACCCTCTGGGGCCAAGATGTACATGTCTACTCCCTCTTCCTCAACACTGCCAGCCCCTCCTATATTTGAAGATAGCAGCTTTACCCCTGCCTCCACCTTAATATCTTCTCTTGTTCAGGTGAAACATCCCCAACTGCTTCCTAAATATTTCTATTGCAAAGCTTTTAATTTCTGCTCTCCTCAACCCACACACACACCTCTTCTCAACACTGCTGTTATTTATTTATTTTGGTCAAGGAGTTCGCCTGCATCCCCCAGCTTGGGCTTTAAGAAGGAAAGACAATCATAACTCCTCCTCTCCCATTAGCCTCCCCCACACACAACTGGATGCAATTTTTTACCACCAGGAACCCTTAGAGAGGAGTCCAGGGAAACAGAAGTGAGGACAAAATGTCTTTTCATGCACTCAAAATTATTGGCATGAGATTACAGAAAGTCATGTCAAATGAGAAATAAACTCCATATTGTTTCACTGGATACTGAAGGTTCCCTTCTCCCTTCTCCCTCTCTCTGCCCACTCTCATAGAATCCTAGCATCTCACAGCTGGGAGGGACCTCAGCTGCTGCACATAGGGCTTCTCCAAACTGGGAGGAAACTCAGAGGTCATGGACGGGCAAGAATCCCTTTTATCACATCACATAGTTGATATGCAATGACCTCAAAGACCATTCTGTGCAAGCTGCCCCCCAGGACAGTTGGGAAGGGCTTGGGGGGCACATTGGCCAAATAGGACCTGTGCAGGAATTCACACAACCACATTTCATTTCTCTCCCATGATCACCTTTCAAATACTCATCCTCTTTCATGTTTCTCTTTTCCAAGCTAAGCACCTCAAATTCCTCCAACCAGATTCACCGATTTTATTATCTTCTAGCCTATATCTCTCCATCTTTTCCATAAGAAAAGCACAAGAAACTTGATCAAATGGTTTGCTAAAAGAGAGGCAAATGACCTCTATAGCCCTAAAACATTCCACCAGGAAACATGCATTTAGGAAGTGCCAACATTATCACTGTACACATTCATTCAATGTATGTCCATTAAAGGCTATGCTAGTTACAAGGGACACCCATGTTTCCCTCAAACTGCTTATTTTCTCCTGGGGTGGGGAGTAGAGTGGATATGATAGAGCAAAGTGGAGATCCACACAGAGCACTTGGGGGGAAACTAGGAGTGCTTTCACTTGGAGGGGACGTTAAGGAAGGATTCAAGGTGGCACCCAAGCTGAACTTTGAAGGAAGAGAAGTCTGAAAGATGGAGACTTCCAGGAGTCCTCCTCCTGTAGTGTGGCTGTAAAGCTCCTTCCTGTCTCACATCTCACTTCTCTGGATGAGTGCTCATATGTCAATGTCCTTCTTCAGACATGACCCCTGGAATTAAACCCAGAACTCAAGACAGATTGACAGGGGAAGAGTACAGGGACATTGTGTCTCTCCATGCTGTCTAAGGTCACCTTAGGCTGTACACTTCAGTCTGTTGTCACACCAGACTCATTTGGAGTCAGTAGTCTGTGAAAAAGATCTTCAGGGTCTCTTGTGCACTTAGGCTGTCGCCATTGGGTATCTAAGGGCAGAATGAGCCATTTCTTCCTGTCCAGTTTCATCTTGATAAAGGCTGTCCAACATTTCAGCTAACACTTCAAATTCTTAGTGAAGGCCAATGGCAACCAGTAGCAACCTGATCCTCACCTGCCTTTCCAACCTTACTAACACTAACCCTTATGGGTTCATCCCACACTCCAAGACCAGAGAGTGAGCAGGAACTTCAAAGATGCTCAGTCACCTCCTCTCACATTTGCTGAATCTCAAGCTCAAAATGAACATTCAGGGACTCGCTCAAGGCCACAGGTACCAGAATCAGGACATGAATACACTTTTCCACTCCCTGCTCATCTCTCACACTTGTCCCACTGATTGTCAGTTTCAATCAGCCTTCTGCCTCCACTCCCATGCTCAGTTTTATTCCACACAGAATGCCTTCAGGAGTAGTAACAGTATACACTTACATGATTTTTATAGCTCACTTTAGAAAGTGAGCAAAGCTCACTTTCCTTATGACAACTCTACTACGACTAGTTACGCTATGTTATGTAAATATCATTTTCCCCATTTTACAGATTAAGAGACTGAGGCTCAGAGGGCTAAGATGACTTATCTGGTAAATGTACACAACTAGTACAAATGTCAAAGACAGAATTTGAATCCTGGTTTCATGTGTCCAAGTTCAAGGCCCTTTAGGGCCTGCAGGTATCCTAATTTTATAGGTGAGGAAACAGGCCCACAGAGGTTAATCAGCTTGCTAAGAAGTAACATTTGGTGGATTGAACTTTTTGTTCTTTGTTGCCAGCAATGGCTTTCTGGGGAAGATGAAAGCTAGGGAAGAGACACATTGGAACTGCAGGTGGTAGAGAAACAAGACAGCAAGGAAATACTGAAAATCGGAAACAAAATTCAAAGGTGCAGAAAAGGATCCAAGCTGTGACGAAAGAGGGAGCTTCGTGTACCCATACCCAGCCCTCATCTCATTCTTTGCATCCATCAATAACAATTTTAAGAGACCCAAAGCCAGCTTATTTCGGTTCCCAGAGAAACCCTCAGCCCTCTCTCCACCATGCCCCTTGCCTCTCTGCCCCCCTTTCCAGGAGGAAGAGGATAATAAACTGCTGACAAGCCTCTGGTTACAAAAAACACATTATGCTCATGATTCCATTTGATCCTCACAAGAACCCGGTGATATCGGTTGTATGGTATTATCATCCCTATTTTACAGATGAAGAAGCAGGCTAAGCAGTTTTAGTAATTCTCTCATGGTCACATGGAAAACAGTGCACATTCGACATTCACAGCTGCCTTCTCCTCCCCCTGTCTCTCAAGGTTCCAGACAAGTCATAACCTCTTGATGAAGTCTTTCTTGACCACCCAGGTCACAGTGATCCCTCCCTTTGAACTCAACACTCACTGCACACTTCTCAAACAATGTCTTCCACGAGTCTCTCTACTGATTTGACAGGGCAACTGGGTAATGCAGTGGACACAGCATGGCCTAGAGTGAGGAAGACTTATTTTCCTGAGTTCAAATCTGGCCTCAGACACTTCCTGACTGTGTGACTCTGGGCAAGTCACTTCTTCCCATTCACCTCAGTTCCTCATCTGTAAAATGAGCTGGAGAAGGACATGGCAAAGCACTCCAGAATCTCTGCCAAGAAAACCCCAGATGGGTTCATGGAGAGTCAGACACAAAAATCACAGAAAAATGACTGAACAGCAATTAGTTTGACTATTGGCCACCATTTTCCTCTCAAATCTGACTCATGTATGACAATAGTACAGTCTATAATTGGTGTTGTTTTTTTAATGTCTAATTTTTCAACGATGAAAAGAACTGTGATAGAATCGACATCCTGCTTCCACCAATAGAACTCAGCACTAGTGCACACCTTATCCATACCATTGTGTCAGCTTCCACAGAGGTTGAGCTCGGTGGGGTGGAGGAGCCCCTCTAATGATCATACTCAGTATCTCAAGGATTGGGAATTGGGATGAAGGAGTAAGTGCCCTCCTTCAGCCAAGGCATCTCTTACCCCATCTCTTTCTGTGCAGTTCCTGTACCTGTCTTCCCACAAATCTTCTGTGGAGGGGCCACCCAAAATGCAAAAGGCATTCCTTGCTTTATTGAATTATAATCTCCAACTCTTCTGGCATTGCTGAAGTCATCAACGGTGGGTCATTTTTGCCACTGACAAAGATCCCAAGCTTTCCATGTTTTAGGAGACGATGTCATGAGTTGCTCTGACCAGTCTGCTGGTAATGGGACTCTCTGCACTGCTCCTCAGATGATAGATGGGCAGCTATGTTGTCCCTGGATCTGTCTTCCTGAAGGCTTTCCCCTGAGGAGCCACCAGAGTTTGTGCTTCCCTGGTTTCCCTTTTCGATGCCTTATGCAGTTTGCCCCTAGTTCTTACCTGAGAGAATTTACTTGGAGGAATGCCTCTGCTCAGACTAATTCCCTCCCAGAGTTCCCTATTGCCCACAGAGAAAAGTTCAAATTCCTTAGCTTAGCATTCAGGACTCTCCACACCCAGCCCTGTCTTGTCCACATGCCCACCATATGCTCTACCCTCCAGCCATAGTTGGTCAATTATCATTCCTCAGACACACTGAGCACTTCTCCACGATCCAGTTTACCCTATTTCCTAAACTCCAATGTCTCTCTTTCCCTGCCCTGCACCTGCTGAATCTCTCTATCTCTCCCTTCCTCCAAGGTGCCACTTAACACTTTGTTGGCACTTCTCTGGTACTCTTGTCTATATTAGTCTGCATCTTTTCTGTCTACATACACATCATGTCCCCCATCATGCTGTGGCCAAGTCCTGAAGTGCAGAGATAAGACCACGTCTCTTGTAACTTATCTGCCTATCCCAGTGTTTGCCAAACTGAATTGGATTGCATTATGGCAGAATGGAGTAGAAAGAGGGTTGAATTTGGAGTAGCGAAGCCCCAGTAATGATGGCCCTTCTCTGTTTTCTCCTCATCTGTAAGATGCAGGAGGATTTTTGCACTCCCTACTCCACACAGTTGATTATAGGAAAAGTTTGCTTTAGTTGTTTTTGTTATTTGTTTCAACCCATGTATTCCCTTTGTATACATCCTGCACCTCTCTCGTCATTGATGAGCGTGCTGATGTCCCTGTGAAGAATGGTAGCTTCTTGAGGGCAGGTTTTGCCTCACTTTGGTCTGCCAATGGACTTCATCAGTGCTTCTGGATCGACTGACTGATGATTTCATCCATGTGGGTACTCACTCTGCTGATACATGTACAGTTCGTGACTCCTCAATGAATTTTCAGAGTGCCTGGAAAATGCAACCCCCTGTAGCCAACTTGGTAACAAATCTCTCTGGATCTTGGATGACAGACGTCCAATTTGTCCCTGGATTCAGGTTTTGTAGCCTCTCAAGCTAGCTCAACCCTGCCATAACTTGCCTGGCCTTGGTCATTGAGCACCAGCTGCCTTGGCATGGTGGTAATATATCACAGATCCTTCTGTTCTCTTCAGAAAGGCCACACTTCTCTGAAGGCACCATTGGGCCAGCTCGGTCAGGCATCCCCATACCACTGATAACACCAAAGCTACCTGACTTTAGCCAAATTGCTCCTCTTTCATTTGCCCCCTGGGCAAAACTCCCTACTAAGTTACAGGCCTGTTTCCATCTGCTTTGGTAGAGGGGAGGGGTCCTGATGCTGATGAAATCAGAAATTTTTAGCATATTATATTTTGTTTTTGTATTTTTCCATATATGTCCTGCTTCCCCAACTCCATTATAAGCTCCTTGAGGGTAGGAACATGTCTTATTCATTTGTACCCTCCAGGGCCTTACACATAGCAGGCACTCCAGAAACACTAGTAAATTGATTACACCCCCACGCATGCCCATCAAGCCCATCCCACCACCCCAACCCCAGGTACCTTTGATCTTCTCTCCCTTGCTCAAGGAGATCTCCCCCTCGCCCTGGGCCTGGTATGGCTTCACGGCCATGAAGGAGCGTCCTGGTACTGCTGTGTAGAGCTTCCGTCGCCGTCCCCGGCTTCCCAGGGAGCCCCCAGGGCCCCCGGATCCCCCTGTGCCCCCAGCTGGCCCCTCTCTGGGTGTCCCACTGGAGCTGGGATATATATATAAGGAGTGTTGAGGGAAAGGGGATGTCCAAGGAGCACCATGGGGTAGAGGAGGGGGGGAGGGGAGAAGGGGATGGGGCTTGGTGCATACTGAGTGGAAAGGCCTTTGGTAGGAACTAAGTGGAATGGGAGCCAGAAAGTCAGGGAGGGGTGACTGGGGGCTTCCTATCTCTCTCCATAGCTACCTCTACCCCAAGGCAATCTTACTGTGGAAGTCTCTTCATCCAACAACCTCTCCCTTTTAAATCTGTTTTTCACAGAATATCAGAGTCATTTCCTCTCACTCTTACATTCTGCCCATATCCCTACACTCTTCAGAAAATATCCATAGCTCCCTATAGCCCCCAGAAACAAGTATGTATTCCTTCCCTTGGTATTCGAAGTCTTCCACAGAATGACCTGACCCTTCTTATTTAGAACTGAAGAACATCAGAGCCAAAAGGGCTTGAGATACAAGCCTGCTCCTGTCCAAATCATGGCTATGCCAGCTAACATGTCTTCCAAGGCATCCTGATCTCCAGAGAAGGAGAACATCCCACGGTTGGTCAATTCTGTCACTAGGACGGGTTGGTTTTTTACATTAAGCTAATCGACCTCTCTGAAGCTCACTGTTCTTGCTCCCAACTCTATCTTCTGATGAAGCAAAGCAGGGCTCAGTCCCTTCCTGCTGCCAGTCTTTCATATAGCCGGGCCCACTTAGCATGGATCCCGAGGGCTTTCCTGCTTCAGACTACACTCCCCAGTGCCTTCAGCCAATCCTGGTTCAGCACTCTTCTAAGTTCCTTCTTTCCCTCACACCCCCCAAAGCCACCCTCCTCTAGACAAGTTCCAGGTCATCAAGTGTTTTCCTGAAATGTGACCTCTAGAAGTGGACAGAATCCTCTGTGTCACGTGCTCCAGCTACTGCCTGCCTAGGGCAGGAAGCATCACATCACCCTCTCAGAGAATTCTCTCTGATCTTATGTCCTGAAATCAAATGTGCTTTTGGGGTTCATACCAAGCTTGTAGCCTACTCAGACCCCCAAGCATTTCTTCTTCTGAGATATAGTCTTGCCACACCTCCCCGATCCTGTACTTGTGCTGTTGGCTTTTTGAGTCCCATGAGGATGGCTTTACATTTATTCCTATTCAGTTCTATCTTAAAGTCACCAACCCATTAGCCTATGATTCTAGCCTAACAAGATCTTCTTGGATTCTAACTCATTTAGCCTATTAGTGCTCTTTCCCAACTCTTGGATAGCTTTACATTTGATAAACATGCAATCTAAATGTTGATGGGGCCCAAGAGAAGAGACCTATGGCACTGTACTAGAGACCTCTCTTTAAGTTAACATTGATCCTTGTAAGTTTTACATCACCTTTCCTTGCCTGGAAGGGCCTTGAAAGCAGGAACTATATTTTATCTCTATACCTTTCCTAGTGCTGGGCATACTATTCTACACATAGTAGATATTTTAATGAATACTTATAAAAGAAATGGATGCATTGAAGGGGTCTTGGAAAAGCAATTTGGGCATCTGGGGAATTTGATATGATCATGACTTCTTGGATGGGTAAGAAATTAGGGAATGGAATAGGAGTGATTTAGGGAGTAGATGTGGAAGGTTAGGGATATCAGCTTCTGTAGGGAAGGGAGGTATAGGCTGGGGAACAGGAATGGGACAGTTGAGGGTTTTTCTGACAATCTATGAAAAACAAAGGTGTTGGAAGTGGGAAAGGAGGGATATGGGACATTTGGAAGTCCACGAGGAAGAAGAAATTGGGGGAATCTATGGAGAATCATTTATGGAGAGCTGGGGATTCCCAGGTCATCTGTGGGTTGGGAGGTAGGACTGATGGGAGAGTTAGAGGTTCATCTGGTCATGCATGGGAAGGAAGGATGGGGATACTGGGGACAGGCATGAGTAAAGGAAAATAGAGAGGAAGTAGGAAGGAAGAAGGATTTACAGGGAGGGCAGGGGCTTTCCTGGCTGTCAATAGGAAAGGGGAATATTGAGAGCAGGGTAAGGGGGACAAGGGTATTGAGAGTAGGTGGAGGGATGAAGATTAGGAATTTTATGGGGAAAGGGGATCTTGGGAGTGGGAGAAGAGGATTAGGAGGGGTAGAGATTTCTCTGGATGTTCATGGGGAAAAGGAGTTGGAATGTGGGAAGAGCAATGGTGCATTCCTGGCTATCTGTGAGGGACTGGGGTCTTCCTTGGCCATTTATGAGGAAAGAGGTCTTGGGAATAGGAAAAAGGGATTTTGGGGAGATCAGTAGTTCCCCCTACCTGGGCCGTCCCCGGGGTTGCCTCCTTGCCTCCTCTGGGTGCCTCCCTCGGGAAGGGGAGCGGGCACGGGCACCCCGAGGGCTGCTGGCACTACGCAGAGTGCCGCTGCTGAGTTTGGTGCCTGGGGTGGAGGGGGTTGTCGGAGCTGGGGCCGCTGGGGCAGGACCAGGGCCAGGGGGCCCAGAGGGTGAAAACACCATCCAATCAGGCAGTGCCATGCTGGTGTCGCTGTTAGCTCGGAGCAGCATCGGGGGCACAGTCAGCCCTGTGCCTGGTGGACCCCCCCTCCGACGGGCTGCATACTTGGGGGACTCCTGGAAGGGGACTAGTAGGGTGGGTTAGAGTGGAGATGAGGGAGAGAGATTTGGGGAAAGATGGGGGTCAGTAAAAATGGTGGAGAGAAGGACAAGAGATGAGAAAAGGAAAATGAGAGAGGGGAGAGAAAAAGGAAAAGAGGAGAGAGATGAGATAAGAGGAAGGGGGGTTGAGGAGAAATGAAATTGGGAAAGGGGGAGATGAAGAAAAAGGGAGGTCATGGACAGATGGAGGGAAAGAGGAGAGGAGAATGGGAAGATGCATGAGAAAGAAGCAATAGGGAGAGAAGTGAGGTTGGGAAGATAGAGAAAGGGAAGAGAAGAGAAATGGAGTACGAGGATAGAAGGAAATAGAGATGAAAGGGGAGATAAGAAAGGGGGACATGGGTAGGTGAAAAGGATGAGGGTGAAAGCAGAGAGGAGGGAGGGATGTGGGGAAAGAAAAGTAGCGAGGGAAAAGGGGAGAGATGTGAGTGGAGATAGAAAGATGAGGTTGAGAGAGCAATGAGGGGAGAGACGGATGAGAGAGGTGGAGAGAGATGAAGAAAGAGGAAGAGATGAGAGGAAGGAGAACAAATTCAACATGGAGAAGTAGGGGGGAAGAGATGAGGGAGACAAAGGGGGATTTGGGGAGATAAGGGAAGAGAGCATTGGAGAGAAATTAGAGAAGATATGTAGGGATAAGGGAAGGGAAGATGGAAAGTAGTGAAGAGATAAGAGAGGGAAGAGATGAAATGAGAATAAGGAAAATAGGGAGAAAGAAAGAGATGGTGAGAGTAGAAAGATGGAGATATGGAAATTGACAAGGGACAATGGAGGCAGAGATGTGGGGGGATGGAGGCAGAGATGTGGAGGATGGAAGTAGAGATAAGGGGAGAAGGGAAAATGGGGAGATGAGCTTGGGTAGGGGCAAGCACAGCCCCACACACTCCCCAGAACTCTCTCTCTCAACCCTGTAGCCTTTGCTCAGCCCACCCCAAGATCAGGCACCATCATGTTCCACACATACTCCTCTCTTGTCTGCCATGTCTCCCTCAACCCTTCCCCCCAAGCTCCAGCTCCCACCTCACTCACCCACATCCTGGTCTCGGTGGTTTCGGATCAACTCCCCCAGCTCAAAGTTGCCAGCTATTACAGCCACCTGGCCCAGATGGGGGCAGAGAAGAGAGGAAGTGACCCCAGGGGCCAGGTAAGAACAGTCATGGTAGTGAACCTAGCTCTAGCCTGCTCCCTCAAAGCTTTCTAATTAGGCATGTTCTTCTAACACCATCCTCCCCACTCTCTCCATATCCCTTCCACATCACACCCATTTTCCAATTATTCCTTGACCTAAATGCTTCCTCCTGCCCTTACCCCTCTGTCCTATTACTCCTTTTCTACTTCCCTGGCATCCTTTCCCCCTGCTGCCCTTTGCCCCTGGCATTCCTCTCCTGCTGCCCTTTGCCTCCTTGGTATCCTTCCCTCCTGCTGCCCTTTCCTCCATCACTTGGATCTTCTCTGGTGCCTCTTCTCCCATGATGTCTCTGCCTCTCCTTCCTCTTCCTCTTCACTTCCCCTTCTTTCATTTCTGCTTGCTTTCTCTACTCTCTCAATTCTTCAGTTGGCCCTCTCCACCACTGCCCTTCACACCCACTCCTCTTGCCCTCCCTATTCTATCCTTGCCCTCCCTCCTTTCCTGTTCCCTCCATCACTTCTCTCTCCACTTCTCTCCTCAACAAGCTCTCTCCATGTCTTCCCTCCCTTCCCTAGTTCTCCTTTCCTAACTCCTGCCTTCCCCTTGTCCCCCGTTCTACTTTTCCTCTGCTTTGTCCTGCTGCAACTTCCATCTGCAATCCAGAGGGACTGGTCTTGCCATTCCTTCAAGATGATGCTGTATCTCCTGGCTCCGGGCATTGTCTCTGGCTGTCCCCCATGCCTAGTCCTCTCTCCCTCCTCATCCCTGCCTCCTAACCTTTGACTCTCAATTAAAAGCCCACCTTCTGGGAGAAATCCCTCTGTCCCCCGTGATGTTGTCTTCTCTCTGGGGATTATCTCCAATTTGTTTTGTAAATGTCTTGTTTGTACAGAGTTGCTTATGTTTTGTTTCTGCCATTAGATTATGAACTTGACAGAGTTTGCCTTTCTCTGTCTCCTAAGCACTAGCATAGTGCCTGGCACACGATAGGCACTTACCAAATGCTTGTTGACTCATTGACCATGTCCCTATCATCCTTCCTCCTCATTTTCTCCTATCACCCTCTTCTAGCTTTCTTCTCCCTCATTTTCTCTTCCTATCCCCCTGTCCTCCTCCTCATCCCTCTCTTCTCTCCTTTCCCATCTTTCATCCTTCTTTTCCTAAGTCCTCTTCCACTTTACATGTCACTCATAGCCCTCTCCTATTTCTTGCCATTTCCTCTCTCCTGTTACTTGCACACCTTCTGTTTTACTTTATCTACCCTTCCTCCCTCCCTCCCTCCCTTCCTCCCTTCCTCCATCCCTCCCTTCCTTATTTCCTTCCTTTCTTCCTTCTTTCCTTCCTTCCTTCCAGTCCTCACCTCTACTTCCTCCTCTCCCCACCCTAAGCTCTCCAGGGCCTCCTTACCTGGAAAGGGGTCTGTCCATTGTTGTTCTTCACCTCCTTGTTGGCCCCTCGATACAGAAGGATTCGGGCACACGTCTCCTGCAGGCAGGGTTGGGGGAGAGGGTCAGGGTTTGGGCAGACCAGGGTAGGGGAACAGACCCCAGGCAGATCTGGGGCATCCCAAAGGGAGTGGCATGGTATGAAGGATGGAAGAGGGGGTGGACATGAGAACATCAGAATTGCCACATGGGGCCAGGGCAGGGGCCTGGGGCTGTCCTAGGTGGCTCCTGGTCCAGGATTGAGCTTCTCCTGTTGGGAGCCCTTCTGGGGGCAGCCCCTGACCCCCAGCACCCACCTGCTGGTGCTTCCTCATTCCCCGAACTTTCTCCCACCCAGAATGACCTTCTCACAGACTCACTCACACCTCTTCAATCTCTTTTCTGGGTCTAGCTTCTCAGCATATTTCATTCTTTCATGTAACAAACACTTATTAAGACTCAACTATGCCAATGCTAAGACCCAGGGAAGGTGAAAAAAATAAAACCAAAGCTCATTCAAACCCTAGACTTGCCCTCAAGGAGCCACCAGTCTAATGGGAGGATGGGGTCAGGACCTGGCAGTGATTGTATCAGTGGGGGCTAATTTGGATCATTGCCTTTCTTTGTTTGCTCTTTGAATCTCACCTAGCATGGTGCCTGGTACCTAGTTGGCACTTAATAAATGTTTGTTGCCTGACTGATAGCCCCTCACTAGGAGAGGGGCTCTACTGTAAACTTGAGCTTCTCAGCATTTAGCTGGGCCACAAGGTCCTCAGACAATGGTGCTATACTGATATTCAATGTTTCTCGAGGTTGGATACAGTCTATGAAAGTCCTGCTCAGAGGCCTCATCATATCCAAGGGCCACCCTGGGCTATCAGATGTTCTGCTGGCAGGGAGGCCAGCCTTCTGTACAGGCTCAGCAATGGACCAGGGCCCAACCTAGGTAAGGGCAGACAGAGGGCTTCTCATGGGCTCGGCTGCACAGCTACAACTAGTGAAGGCCCTTAACTAAGAACAGGAGAGCCCCAAAGTTGATATAGGAAGAGCTGATGACAAGATAACACAGTCAAATCCAAAGCAAATCCCAGCCTCTCTAGACCAGAGATGGTTTCCATGAGTGACTAGGCCACATTTGTGGAACTGAGGCTCCTGCTTTGTGCTGGGCCATCCTCAACACCAGCACTGGCCCCAGGTGAAGCCTTTTGAACCTGGAAGAGCCTGAGCTCCATGCCATGCTGAAGCAGTCTGTGAGACCTTGCATACATCTAGAGAATACTTGGGTTCGAAAGACCCATAGGGTCATCCAGGTGGTGATGCAGAGTTCACCATTTACTCACCCCACTACATGGCTTAACGAGTGGCGGTGGCCAATCTTTTGAGGATGCAAAAAGTGATGTAATACCAATATAATATGGATTTATAATAGGAATTATCAGGTGCTAAAAGATCACTTCTGTATGGGGTCACAGGGCTGACTTCCCAGATGAGACAGCATGTAGACCGAGTCTTGAAGGATGATAATAATAATAGCTCACATAGATAGGATGCCCCCAAAGTCTTGGTGCAACCATAATCTTTAATGGCTTAAGACTTCAATGAGACTTCACAGATGTGCTAAATAAAACGCTTCCAGGTATACAAAGCTCTCTCCCTGGTTTCACTTGATTCTCAGAGGGGTGTCCCATAAGCGTGCCTGGATGGAGAAGCAGGGCAGCAGCCCTCCATGAAATACCAGAGGAGTCTGCCTTGGTCAGTCTCAGGGCAGTAGGAAGACAAGGGAGGTTTTTGAATGGTGACCAGATTGCTCCTTCTTTAAGGGAGTCTAGGAGTGCTATGAAGGATGAATAAAGGGGCATAAAGATAGAGATGGATGGATCTGTCAGGGACCTTTGGTAACAGAGGACAGGAAGGTCAAGGAAGGCATAGAAATGGCTAGTAGGAGAGAGACTCAGGCCATAGTGTGGCATGAGACCAAGTCAGAGAGAATTTGGCTTCAGAGACATGGCCAGCCCCATTGTTCAAGGCTCAGCTCAAGAGAGTTCTCCATCATTGAATTTCTTCAAGATCAGGCTATGGTCACTGGTCAGGAACACTATTCAAGGAAAGACTACAGACTAACATGAATGCTGAAAGGCAGCTAGGGGCACCATAGTGCACAGAGCACTGGGCCTGGAGTCAGGAAGACTCCACTCCTTGAGTCCAAATCGAGTCTCAGACACGTGCTAGCTGTGTGACCCTGGGCAAGTCACTTCACCCTGCTTGCCTCAGGTTCCTCTTGTGTAAAATGAGTTGGAGAAGAAAAGGGCAAACCACTCCAGTATCTGCCAAAAAAAACCCAAACAGGGGTCACAAAGAGTGAAGTAAGACTGGAGAAGAAGATGAATGCAGAAATCTCGAGGGCTTGGATATTTTGACTTTGTTCTTTGAAGGATCCCTGGACCATAGGGGCCCCTTCCCCTTTCAGTTATCACCCCTTGTCTGGAGCCAGGGGTGCACCACCACATGCCTCAGTTCCCTCCTTTGCTGAAAGGAATGGGCTTTGAACAATCTTGCAGAGTGGGAGAGGTGCCCAAGAAGGTAGAAGTGGCAGGAACATGGAGACGTCATAGGGAGGAGGTACGGGGCTCCTTCTCCACTTCTCCCATTTGTAAAATGAAAGGCTTGGACCGGGGGTTCTCTGATGACTCTTTCAGCTCTAAATTCTATGACTCTAAGATTGGAGGCTGGTGATTTTCTGAATTTTCACAAAGGTGAAGAGGTAGATTCTTTCAACTCTAGGCTGACAAGCTCCATAGCCAATGCCTGGCAAAATTTTCAAAGATTAAATGATAGAAACCCTGAGAGAAGGATGAGGTTGGTCCCCATGGGATGGTGAAGAGTGGGGCAAGCCAGACTAGGCTTTCTGCAAAGATGCAAATACTGGCAGGTCAGGAGAATGTTGTCAGCAGAAGAGACTCAGGGAACAGCAAGGTGTAGGGCAGAATCTTGCCCGATGTCTTGGGGGGTCAAGACAGAAAGATGTGGGCTCAGGGAATTTGGAATCAGACCCTGACTGGTGATTAGCTGACCAGTATCAAGCTGGACAGACTCAACCAGCAGAATCCCCCAGGCATCTCTCCTTGGTCTCATTTTTGTCAATACCTTAATCAAGTTTGCAGGTGAAAGCATAGGTAGGAGTAGTAGATTTGCTGCCAATGTAACACCAGGTAAGATCATTGATACAGAGAAGGACAGACCTTTAGAATAGGGAGGGGCTTCAGCAGCCATCCTCCCCCATCCTCCACACACACACACACACACACACACACACACACACACACACACACACACACACACGTGGCCTGTCCAGCCTCTGCTTGGTCTCCAGCTCCAGTAAGGGGAGCTTACTACCTGCCAGAGCCATTCCTCCTTTGGACAGCTCCAGTTTCTAGGAAGTTTTTCTTGACTTCAAGACGAAGTTTGCAATAGCTCCTCATTGCATTTCTCAGGTCAGCTTTAACAAGTGCAATCATCCTTCAACATGACAGCACTTCAAATACGGGAAGACAGCTTCCTTGTTCACCCTGAATCTCCACTTGTCCAAGAGAAACATTCCCTATTCCCTTGACAGATTCCCCACATGGCATGATACAGGACCTTTCTTGCTGCCCTCTGGACACTCTCAACCAATCAACATCCTTCCTATGCCCTGGCCTCAAGGACTGAGCCCAATGCTCCAAAGGTGAATCAGATGAAGACAGTGGGATGGTTGCTTCACTTCTCCTGGAAGCTACATCCCTGTTCATGCAACCTCAGATCACATGAGCTTTGGAGACAGCCCCATGGCACTAGAGACACAGTGGATAGAATCAGGCTGGCCTTGGAGTCAAGAAGTTCAACTGCAACCTCAGATACCCACTAGCTGTGTGACCCTGGGCAAGTCATTTAACCTCTGCCTGCCTCAGTTTCCTCATTTATTAAATGAGGATAATGATACCAACTAGGTGGCCCAATGCACAGAGCACTAGACCTAAAGTCAGGAAGACTCATTTTCATGAGTTCAAATCTGGCCTCAGACGCTTAGTAGCTGCATGACCCTGAGCAGATCATTTCACCCCATTTGCCTCAGTTTCTGCACGTGTAAAGTGAGCTGGAGAAGGAAATGGCAAACCACTCCAGTATCTTTGCCAAGAAATCTCAAATGGGGTCACAAAGAGTGGAACACTGAGAAAATAGCACCTGCTTTGTGGGGTTCTTGTGAGGATCCAATGAGATATTTGTAAAGCTCTTAGGACAATGCCCAGCATATAGTAAGTAGATGCTTAATTAATGCTTATTCCCTACATCCTCCCTCCCTATCCTGATAAGTGTTGAACATGAAGGTCATGTAAAAGCTCTGGTGATTTTCAGACAAAAGGATTGTGAAATTGATGTTTCTAATCCAAGGGGAAGGCTTTACAATTATCTCTACTGAATTTCATCTTATGAGATCCGGTCCAATTGTCTTTCCCCATTCATAGTTTTTTGGGTCTTAGTCACCCAGTGTGTTAGCTCTGAGTCATGCACAAATATGCCCAAGAGATAAGAGTACAAGCCCTTGTCCTGATCCCTGTGGATCTCCACTGGACACTTCCCATCCAGTTGACATTAAACCATTGATGATTACTTTTGGGGGGTGGCTACGAAGCCAGTTTCAAAGTCATCTTCCTAGCCTATGTCTCTCCGTCTTTTCCAACAAGAACAGCCCAAGATATTTTCTCAAATGCCGTGTTCAAATCTAGGTAAACTATAATATCTGGCATTCCTCTGTCGGTTTAGAAACAGTCATAAAATGAAATGAGGTTCATGTAGAGAAAGCTAGAACGGCTCCTGGAATGACCCCACTACTTCTGACTGCTGAGCTTGCTGGGGGGGCCGAGAGTTTGCCTCCCTGGGCTGCTTCCCATCCAGAACATTCTCTGTTCCTGGGTAGGTCTCCTGCTCTCCCAAGACACATCCTCCTGTTCTTTCAGTACCAAAGGATGGAATTCTTCTGGATTCTCTCATACTTTCATTTTTAATCTTAGAATGTAGAACCAAAAAGACATCAAGGGGGCAGAACAATGGAATGAGCTTCATAAAATGACATCTAAGGTCTACATTGGGGTCAAATATAAATAAAGGATGAAGGGGGGCCTTTATAGACCACCTGCTATTTGTCAGGCACTGTACTGAGAACTTTAGAAATAGGATCTCATTTCACTCTCATGACAACCCTCAGAGCTAGGTGAAGAAATTGAGGCAGTCTGATATTGTTAATGGCATTCCCAGGGTCACAAAGCTAATAAGTATTTGAGGTATTATTTCAATTCAGATTCTCCTGACCACTAAGTCAACAGCTTTTGGCTATACAACAGTTCATGTGAAGAAGACATGAGGATCTGAATAGACCACAAGCTCAATCTGCAACAAGACTGGAATATAACAGCTAAGTAAAGTGACCTTGATCTTAGGCAACAAGAAGAGAAACGTAATGTTTGGAACAAGGTGGGGCTGGTAATGAGCCTGCTGTCCCCTTCTCTGATCAGACCCTCACATTCAAGGAAGGACCTTGATAAACCAGAGGGAACTCACTGGGGACAAGGGCCAGGATGAGGATGAGATGGGACACTGAGCCCTCACAGGGTACTTCAAAGGAACTGGGGGAGATAAGATTAGGAGGATGAGGAGAGACATATACTTGATAATTTGTGAAGAGTTACCAGAGGAAAGAGGGAGGGATAGGATGGTTTTGCCTGACTCCAGAGGACACACCTAGGAGCAATGAAGACAAGTCACAGAAGGGTAGATGATATAAAGAAAAACTGCTGCTCCAAAGTAGAGGAGGTGATGAGCTTCCCATTGCTGGAGGTGCTCAAGGGGAGGCAGATAATCTTTTCTCAGGGTGGCCTAGATACCTGCTGAGATTCCTGGTACCTCATCAGTTCTAGGATTCTGGGACACTGCAAGTGTCTGCTCTTGGGGGAGTATGCCTCTAACTAGGGAAGGCAGGAGCTGGGCTCATCTTGTACATAGCCCAACCGCTGCCCCGGCAGGCAGGCCTCCCTGGGGACAGCAGATTCCCTGGGGACAATTTGTGGGAGGTCATGATGGACGAGAAGAGTTAAGGCAGCAGAGAGGGAGCCCTGGCACCCTCACAGGCTTGCCACTCCAGATGGCTCAGTAAACATCAGTGAGATCCCAGAGAGTGCCAGGATCCAAGAAGCCTGGGTCATCTGCAGGACCAGGGATCTTGCTGTGGGACATCTGGGAAGTCCCTGCCCCAACTGAGCCTCAGTTTCCTCAAACGTAAACCGAGGAAAGAGCTCAAAGAGCCCATTTCAAGGGCTCTTATATTCTGTACTTGAAGGGTTCTTCCAGCTCTGACTCCTGATTCTGTGAGTTAACATTTCCCCAACACCTACAGCCTTTTACTGAGCACAGCCTGCATCTCCTCACTCTCTTGTAAACTTGTGGACAAGGACTGAAGCAGACGTCTGCCATCCCCCCAGAGTACACAACAGAGGGCTCCACACACATGCTTCTTGGCTGTGGGTGGAGAGTGGATCATTACAGGTGGCACAGGGGAAGACCCAGAAAGAGGTGGAAGGCAGTGGGTTGTGTGAGGTGGTCAGAGAAGAGCAGGAGATGGAGAGGTCCCTGTAAAGACTGACCTTGTTGTAGAGAGCACAGATGTGCAAGGCTGTGTTTCCAGATGCATTCTGGGCACCTGGCTCGGCCCCATAAAACAGCAGGTGTTCCAGATGCTGGGAGTTACCCCTCTGGCAGGCCTGAGCAGGGCATCGGGGAAAGGGAGCAGAAGTGAGGAAAGTCCTTTCAGAAACTCCCTTCCAGCCCATAGACCTTACTGCCCTCAGGGACCCAGGCATCCATTTCCTGTTAACTCTATTTCTGGGGTCCCCAGAGCCCCGGACAACTATCTCACCCCACCAATCTCAGGCACACTGGCATCCACCCTGCCCTGATCCCTGGCCCAGCTATCCACAGGTATCCTCCATCTTCTCCCACCTTCAGATACCCAACTTCATACTGTCTGTGGTCCTACTCATCTGCCCCATCCCTCTGGCTTCCTCCCCAGTGTCTACCCCCAAGGAGTCCTGGATTCCAGAGACCTGGTGGATCTCCTGCCAACCATTCTCATCAGCGATGCCCAGCTGGGCCCGATTATAGAGCAGGAGCTCGCAGCATCGAGGGTCTCCACCCACCATGGCCGTGTGGAATAAGGGAGTCAGCCCCCGGCGGTCCTTGTAGTTGGGGGATCCCCCTAGATCCAGCAGAGCCTGGAAGAGAAGCAAAAGACAGAAAGAAGGTTACAAGTTAATGCAAACCTTTGACTGTCCCTGAAAAGAGAGATAGGAGAGAGCCAAGGCAATGGGTGCACGATTGCACTAGCATGGGAGGACCAGATTGGAACTCATGACCTGGAACTCAGGTTCTAATTCTGCTCTGGACTTTGGCAGATGAATGGGCAGGACTGGGTGTTCTCTAAAGTAACCTTGAGCAAAGGGGATAACATGGAATGGTGGAAAGAGTCAGGGTTATGGAGATGGGAGATCTGGATTTGAATTCTGACTCAGCTAATTTACTACTGGTATAGCCATAGCCAAGTCATTTAACTGCTCTGGGCTTTAGTTTCCTCTTCTGTAAAATGGGGGGAAAGGTTGGACTACTTGATTTCTATGGCCTTTTCTAACTTTAACTCTTAGGATCCATGTCCCTCCCTGGCCTCAGCTTCTCCTGTAAAAAGAGAGTACTGGACCAGATGACCACAAAGAAACAATGAAATGAACACCAGACCTGGATTCTAGTCCTGGCTCTGTCCTGGGGTAGGTCTGAGAACAGGGAGGGGAAGGGCTCATGGGCACAGAGTGAAGGGCGAAGCTGGGACTGACCCCTTCAGGGTCTCTTCATCCTGATTTATCTACACTGGATTGGTGCACTTTGGTCTTTGTATCCAAATTATTTCCCTTTCCCTCAACCCCTGAAGCATTCAGTCCTCCATTGTTTCCTCATCACTAAAATGAAAAAGTTGGATGTGGACTAATTTAGCAGAAAGAAAAGCAGAATTAGAGTCAGAAGACCTGGATTTCAATCCTGAGAATCTTAGTTTCCAAAACTGAAGGGACCTCCAAGGCCAACTTATCCCTGTCAAGACTTATTATCTCACCAATCTAGGAAGCTCTCTGGTGAGGAAACTCCTTCCACCAGCAGCTAAGAGGGAGAGAAGGTGGATTTTTGTTCACTGAAAAAACAAAATTACTAGAAAATTTAAAAGCTATCTAACCCTAACTCTAACTCATACTATTTACAGACAGCTGTAGTTAGGAATCTTTTCTTGACATCCTGATGAAATCTCTCTCTCCTCATTCCGGTCCTTAGGGTCAACTGTAACCCAATCCTTCAAATATTTGAAGGCAGTTCCAATGTGTCCCCTAAGTCTTTTCATCTCTAAGCCGACCCTCTCATGGCATGATCTCCAGCTCTCTTGCCTTCCTGGTCTCCTTCTGAATGCAATTCCATTTGTCTGTGTTCTGTCTAAAATGAGGCATGCTGAACAGGACACAGTTCTCTACATGTCTGAGAAGGGCAGAATCTAGTGGGACTATCACCTCCCTCACTCCAGACACCAGAGTTCTCTTCACACAGCTCAAGATCTGTTAGGCTTTTGGGCTGCCATATTGAATTGATGACTGGCAATGAGCTTGAGTTCCCCTAGAACCCCCCAGGGCACTTTCTCATAAATTCTTATCTAGCCACACATCCCCCATCCTGTACTTGTGCAGATGACTTAAGACAAATGTAGGCTTTTACATTTCTATTAAATGTCATCTTATTAAATTCAACCCACATCTTCCACTCATGAAGTTGATTTTTTGAGCCCAAGTGTAGGCAGTAATTTACATTGATCTGTTCATTTCATTCAGCCCATCACTGCAGCCTGTTGACAACTTGGAGGATCTCAAGGGAGGAGAAACATATGACTTTGGGAGGCACCCCTTTCTACTCTTTGGTAGCTCTAATAGCTAGAAAGTTTGTCCTGACATGATTTTTTGTATTCATCAGGTTTCTCTCCATGGTCCTGGATTCTGCCCTGTGGGCTCAAGCAAAACCAACGTAAACCCTCTTCCCAATGACAGTCCTTCCCCATCCTCCTCAGATCTTCTCTTTTCCATGCTAAGTGTCCCTGACTCCTTCAACTGATCTTGACAAACTCCTAACCCATCATGGTGGTCATCCTCAAGATGCTCCAGTTTATCCACATCTTTCTTAAAGCTTGATGCCCAGAATGGAGTACAATATCATAGATGGGATGTGACTGGAACAGAGTACAGGGACTATTGCCTCTGAAAGTCCTAGCCACATCCTGTCTTTCTGAATGTAGCCTGGTGGGCTTGACTTGTGTCACTGAGATGACACTGTAGCCAAAATCTCAGTTCACTAAAACTCTCAAATCTTTTTCAGATGAGCTGCCATATTGCCAAGCCTTCTCCCTATTATGCTTAGGAAGTTTATTTTTTGAACCAACATGTAACACTTTATGTTGATCTCTATTAGAGCTTATCTTGTTCAAATGAGGTAGGATCTTTTAAAAGAAGACTTTGTCTTCCCAAGTGTTAGCTGCCCCTCCCAACTTTTTGCCATCTGCAATTCTGATAAGCATGTCATTCATGTTTCCATCCAAGCCATTGTTAAAATGTTAATCAGCTCAGATCCCTGGAATACTCTCTTGAAAGAGACTTCCTGCCAAGATGATAGCAAATTACTGACCACATTTTGAGTCCAGCCATGCAACAGCTCCAATTTCATGTAACTGTACGATGGCCCTGCCCATATCTCTCCATTCTTTCTATGAGAGCAGCAGGAGTTTTTACCAAATGCTCTATACCTACAGTACTCCCCTGTCCTAGCAGGCTAGTAACCCCATCACAGAAGGAAATGAAGTTCACTTGCTATGCCCCTATTATGATGAAACCACGTGAGCTATGATCAAGACATCCCTTCTAAACACTCGTTAACATCTTTTAAATAACAAGTTCTAAAATTCTGCCAAGAAAGTTCTGCCTTATGTCCACCTACTGAAAATCTAAACTACCCTTTCAAGTGCAGGTCAGGAGCCACCTCCTTGCCAAAAGAGATCTCCCGTCTTCAGCTCCCAATAATACTCAGGTGTTTGTGAACCAGGCACTGGTACACTGGGCTGTATGTATTTGTGGACCTACATAATTCTGTGTTGGTGTCCTCTGAACTTGGCACAGAGCCTACACCTAGTAAGTGCTTAATAAATACTTGTTGGCTTGGGGAACACTTGGATTCTAGTTCTGGCTTGGCCAGAGTGTCCCTTATGACCTTGGAAAGGTCACTTTCCTTCTCTTTGTCTGTTTCTTATTTTTCAGAATGAGGATCTCTCTCTGACCCATTCCAGCTCTAACATCATGGCACTGAACCTTCTAAGGCATCTCTAAGCTCCAATCATCTGTGTTCTAGGTTCCCTTCCACCTCATTTCTATCCCATTCTTTGCTCTAAATCCCCTCCCAGCTCTGCTCTGCTCTAAGGCCCCTGTGGCTTCAATATTCCCAGCCTCGTGGTCCTGTAATTCTCCAGTTCTGTGTGTTTGATCCAAAAATGCAGCATAAGAGGTAAAATGAAGGACAAAGAGTGAAGCCAAGGGGAGGGGGAAGGGAACCAGAAGTTGTCCCCTGGTTGGTGCTCACTACAACCTGAGATGAGAAGGGGGCCTTAGACAGAATCTCATTTAATCCTTTCATTTTAGAGAAGAGGGAATGGGACTTCAAAAAGGACAGGAGACTTGTTCAAGGTCATCAAATAATGAGTGACTTGAACCTGCCTCTCCAAATGGTCTTCAGTGTTCTTTCTGCTACACTGTGTATTTGTGCAGGGATTCAGGATGTAGAAAAGTGGCCTTCCTCTTAGGAAATGGGAAAGAGGAGCTGGGAGGAAGCATATGTGGGCATCTGGAAGCCCCTGGGAAGTGATGTGGGACTCAAGCCATGTGAGGACAGTCTGGGTGTTCAGCCTCCTAAGCAAGAGATGGGAACATGAAGAGAGCCCAGCTCAGCCCAAGCCCATCTATAGGCAGATTTGCCAAGGAGCCCTTGGGGAACATTGAGAGGGGTGGGGCAGCTTGTGTCCTCTGGACCAGGCTGCCTCTGTGGTTTGAAAGTCCACCACATGTGAGGAAGCTACGCTGAGAGAGGAGGCAGCTGGGATGGGGTTAGGCCACAGGAGGCTCCACTCAAGGGTTTGGGACATCTTACCTGGAGAAGAGCCTCCAGAAGGATGTGATTGAGAGGTTCAGCTACTCAAAGGGCTAGCCCAGGGAAGGGGACTTACCCTGACTCTGATGGGCCCCAGTGGACAGGACAGAGGGAAGATGAGGGCAGGACTAGGGGAAGGGGGCAAGAAAGGGCCAGGATGAGGAGCAGGACGAGGGCAGGGCAAGGACAGGATGGGTTGGCGGAGCACAGGATGAGGGACATGAAGGTGGGGGCAGGATAAAGAATGATGAGAGCAGCTGACAGAATCTGATGTCAGGACTGTACAGCCCCCTGGAAAGGGGAGCTGCCCTTCAAGGGAAGGGGCTGCCCAGAGAGGATCCAGGAAGCTCAGGGGCCATTAAACAGTTAAGGCTGGATGACTGCTTTTTGGGTCTGTGTAGTGGTAAGGGCAGGACTCAGAGTAGGAGCCAGTGTCCCAGGGGCAAGGCAGAACCCCATGGGGGACTGTCTAAAGGAGGTTGGGGATATTTTAGTAGTTCTCTGAGAGGCCTCCCTTTGGGGGGAATCTCTGAGAAGACTGTGGAGGGTCTTCATTGGGAGATCTCTGGGGCCTTGTTAATTTGTGTCTGGAGCTTCCTTCGGAAGGAGGTGTAAAGAATGGATATTTCAGAGCATAAATCTAGGGAGATCTCTGAAGAACTTGGAAGGGTTTCTGTTGCAGCATCTCTCTCTGAAGTCTCTGAAGGATCTCAAGGGATTCTTTCTGGGGAGTCTCTCTTTGGGAGAGTTCTTTGGGGGATCTTTGAGCTTTCTGTTGGAGGGGTCTTTGCTGAAGGAGTCTTCAGAATGTCCTGCTGAAAGGGTCTCAGGAATATCTAGGGAGTCTGAATGGACTATGTTTGGGAAAGGACTAGTATTTCTGGAAGTCTACTTGTGTGGAATGGGGTCTCACCGTGAGGGCCATGCAGTGCCGGGCACATACAGCCTTATGTAGCGCCGTCATCCCATCCCGAGCCCGGAAGTCAATGTGGGCTCCACCCAAGCACAGTGTGCGGATCACATCCACTGAACCCTCGATCTGGGCTGCCAGCGTCAGAGGAGTCTCTGAGGAAGGGTTAGGGGGATGCTTATGTCCTCCAATCTGTCCCCTCTTCCCCCATTTTCTCCACCTCAGTGTCACCTGAGCCCATAGCCCACTCAGCTCCGTGACCTCTTTAACCTCCTTCCTCCAGCCTCTGCCCCCAATTCACAAACCCCTGCTTTCCAGTCTCCCAGATCTCAGGAATGATCCAGTTCTCTGACTTGTGCCAAACCACCAAATCTCCATGTCCTTTAGTTCCTTAACCTCCCAGAATCCCCCATATTCTTCCACATCCTCCAACCTCCTGATCCTGTAGACCTTATAACCTCTCCCTTCCCCCAAACCTAGAATCACAGAATATTCAAATTAGAAGGGACCCCAAAAGCCTAACCCATCAACGAACACGAGTCCTCTCTATAACCTTTGAGAAGTGCTCAGCTGACCTCTACCTGAAGCCCTCTTGGGAGGGGCCACCCCACACCACCACACCTTTTCACTATCAGACTCACTTCCCTCTGCAATCATCACTCACTGCTCTTATGTTTGCCTCTGGGCTTCACCCCCCAAACTGCCTGTCATTTCCTCCCCTCAATTTTATCTTAAATACTCCAAAACCTCCATTCATCTGCCCCTCAATCCCCAGAACCCTAATGTCCCAACTCCCAGAATCCTTAAGCTCCCAAATCTTAAAAATGAAAAGAGACTCCCCGGAAACACCTTAGTCTCTAAGTTTTTGCCCCCTGTAATCTCCCCAGACTCCAAACCCCAACCTCCCAATCCCATAGCTCCCTTTAGCCTCTCAGGACCCTTTCACCTCCATTCCCAGGGTCCCTTTTCCCTCTATCACCCCCAATCCTCCAAGGCTGGGCCCTCACCTCCTGGCATGAACCTCTGACTCTTCCAATTGTTTCTCATCTGAGATTCTCAGCCCCCAAGCCCCTCGTCACCCAGCCACCACCCCTGTAATCGTCAGCACCCTAGAGATCATACCTCCTGAGTCAGAGTCATGATAATTGGGGTCCAGCCCCTTGTCCAACAGTCTTGCCACCTTGTCGGATGTGCCAAGCTGTACATACTCCAGAAACTTCTTTAACCCGGTCTAGGTCAGGACATGCACAGACACACACACACACACACATATACACAGAGAATAACATACTTAGAGCCATGGAAGAGTAGGGGATGATGCACAGAGGTTGGAGAAAGGATGGAGGATGGTAGGAGACATAAGGTCTCCCAGTGTCAGATCCCCTCTACCTCCCTTCTCTGGTGGACTCAGGAATCCCCAGGCCTATCCATCTCAGGGAGGAAGGGAAGCTTAGGGAGATGAAATGAGGAATGGTTGGGGATGGAAGAAAGATAAGGGATAGGAAGGGGTCAAAAGGAAGGGTTCCAGGGGTCAAAAAAGAAGGCTATGAGGGGCCAACAGAGGATGCTTGGAGGAGCCATGAGATGAGGAAGGAGCATGGTATGGTCACGGGAGGGATATGGCGGTCAGTTGACTCAATTCAACAATTCAATAAGCATTTATTAAACACCCACCATATGCAAGACAGTGTCCTAGGGCATACAAAGAAAAGAAGAAAATATCCCTTGCCCTCAAAGAGTTTACCTTTTACTTGAAGAATTGAAGTGGGACTCACACTGGTACCCTCCTCCCCACCCCCATCCCAGCCTCTTTCAATGTAAGAGAAATAGGAGATATAAAGAGACAGAAATATAGATGGGGGGTGGGGGGAGGGAGAGAGAGAGAGAGAGAGAGAGAGAGAGAGAGAGAGAGAGAGAGAGAGCTAGTTAGGTAGATAGATAAGGAATTGCAGGAGAGAGGCCATGGGGGTTCATGAGAGATATGGATAGTGAGGTGAAGATACAGCAGATATAATGAGAATTGTCAGGACTTGAGGGAGAAGGCTACCAGGGGGACGAAGTGAGACGGGGAAGGGATTGTGGAGACTCCCAGGATAGAATAACACCTCATGTGTCTATAATGCCTTTAAGTTTCTCAGGTACTAGACACAAGGCTGTGTGATTGAGTGGAAGAAACTGGGGGGTCCTGGGAGAAATTCTGAGGCACACATACAGAGGGAGGAGATGAGGGGGAGGTATGGGAGGGTGGCTAGAGGCATCACAGGGATGGAAGCAGATGACAGAGACAGAGTCCCTTTCTTTCACCTTGGTATGGAGTTTTGCTAGCTGCTTCTCATCCAGATTGGTCTGTTTGTAAACCCGGGTCTTGTATCGAAACTGAGGCAGAGTGGGAGGTGAATTAAAGAAAGAGACATGAGGCAGAATTAGGGGGACAGTGAGCTAGACTACGAAGTCCAAGACTGGAGGGACAAGGGAGGGAGGAGGGGGCAGGGGAAGGGAAGTACACCTCAGCCCCTGCCTGGCCCCCAGCTCCGGCTGAACAAAAGGGAGAGGTGAGCAAAGAGTGTCAGGTAAAGAGGAGCAGAGATGTGGGTCCCCAGGGTGAAAAGAGAGGAGAGAGAGAACCCCGAGTGTCTGTCCATGACAGACACAGGGGCCAGGAGGGAGACCATGGACTGTTCTGGGACACCAGCAGTTCCCAGTCCAGCGGTACACTATGACCTGCAGAAGCTGGGATCAGGGCCACAGTGGGTAACTGGAATGGTGTACTGAAGCAGATAGTTACCTGATGAGGAGAACCTGGGTCCAGGGACTGAGTGTGATCTGTGCGCCAGCTGGAAGGGGTCAGAGGGACCACCCATTCCCAGCTCTCCTTTTACATTTACAGAGAAGGAAACTAAGGGACTCAATCTAATCCCACCATAGCTGGAAATGTGTGTCCTTCAGCTGCCCTGAGGACAGCAGGGAGCAGGGGGGGAGAACCTTGGCTTGTGGCCACTTCTTACTTCCCTGACCTTGAACAAGCCTCCTGACCCTTCTCCCTCCCCTTCTCTCATCTCTAATACCAGGGCATTTCTCTATCTCCAGGACTGGCACTCAGGTGCTCTAATTGCTGTGCCATCTAGCTCTAGAATCCAACAATTCCAGGGCTTTCCTTTCTGCCAGAAGAGGTCAAGGCCCTTGGGGATTCTTGGGGCCCTTGTGCCTCAGTTGGAGGAGGTGCCTTGGGAGGAGGGTGGGGAGAGAGAATGGGGCAAACCAAGAGCAGGGGTGCCGCTCACCTCGAGGTAGGGTACGCCCTTCTCAAAGGACTGGGGGTATTCTCGAAGCAGCCTCTCCTCCTCCAGGAAGTTGGCATCCCGGCCGGAGGATGCTGGCTGGAACAGCCCGTAGTTAAGCACGTCCTGGAGGCTTTCGCTCAGGGCACACAGGACTTGCTGCTTGGCAGCCCAGATGGTGGCGTCCGGATTGAATCGCAGACATTTCTGGAGTAGGGAAGAGAGTGTGCAGAAGGTCAAAAGGGAGGTGGGACCTTTTGAGGGAAGGGGAGCAGCTGTTTAGAGCTCATCCCTCCCCCTCCCGTGGTGATCTCCCCCCAGCAGAGTCAGCCTCTCCATCCCCTGAGAGCTGTAGATCCTGGCATCTGGAGCTGGAAGGACCTGAGGTCTGGCCTTCTCTCCTGTTCCTCACATGCCTTGGTCCCTACATCTGCCCGACTTGGTGCCTCCCAGGCCATTCCAGACCCCCCACTCACAGTCTGATGCAGATCTGGGATCCCAATCCGGAAGACCATCATACTGAAGTGGGCGTCGTCGGGCACCGACATGGAGCGACCCTGCAGGCGGCGGGCAGAGGCCAGGCTAATGCCAGCCCCCCCAGCCCGGCCCCGGGCCCCTTTGGGCACCCTCCCCGGGCCGTCCCGGGAGCTGTCGGACTCGGAGCCCCCTTCGGGGCACTCGCTCACACTGCGGCGCTCCTCCTCGCTGGACACGGGGCTTCGGGGCATCGTGGGGCCGCGGGGCCACAGGGAGCCGCAGCATCACAGGCAGCTGGAAGAGAGCAGGTGGTCACCCCAGGGTTGTGAGAAGGCAGGAGAAGTGGGAGCAGTGAGTTCACAATGAAGGGCTTCCAGGGTGGGGAAGAGCTCACACAGGGGCTCTTGGTCCACAGGATTCTCCTCTGTTCCTCCCTCCTGTTCTGCTGGACACAGGCAAAGGAGGGAAACAACAGACTCCCATGCAGCTGGAGGACTTGTTCCCACACCAGAGGGGGAGCACTGCGGGGCTAGGGGCAACAGCTGTGATACACAGCAGGTGCCCAGGTACCAAGGTGGTCATTGTCCTCCCTCACCTCCAGACATGCCCCCCCACAAGTCATCTACACCCACGCAGCCCCTGAGCTGTCTCCTTGCCCTTGTCCTTGGTTCCCCCCCCCCATCCGCCCCACTTTGCCGCTGACCCAGCGTAGCTGTGTCCCAGAAACCGAGAAATCACCGCGGGAGCTACTGGCCCACTTTGCCAAGCCACCAAAAATGCTGCTAAATTTAGGCGTGGGATCATGAGTGGCCTGACAGGTAGCCTGCCCTCCTGCCCTGGCCTTGCTCCTCACCCTGTCCCAGCACCTGGTGGAAGGGGGAGATTGGAATCACTGGACTGAGAGGAAAAGGGAAAGAAAGGCGGGACAGCAGCTTTGGTAGTTGGGGTAACTCTGTGAGTATGTGTGGAATTGGACAAGGTGCCTCAAAGGGTGCTGTTAAGCTAATTGTCCCCAGAGGAAAATATGGTGAATGGGGGACAGTGACTAGAACACTGTGCAGGTATAGGGGGCAACCAGATTGATATAGGTGAAGACCGTGAGGGTGATAGCATGGGGAGGGGGAACAAGACTTTTTATGGGGATGAGGTGGGTGTGGCACCGAGGAGGACTGATGCATTGGTGCTGGTGCCAGTGGGATGGTGGTGAGGATGATGGTAACTGGGTGGGGGGTCAATTAGGACAGAAATACATGGGGATGTAGGGCTAGGGGGTAGACTTGGAGGATACAGAGTGGGAGTGGTGTTGATAGTGAGGGGACCAGATTCTCTCTCTCTCTCTCTCTCTCTCTGGCCCCCCTATCTCCTTCCTCTTCTCACTCTCCATCTCTCTCCTCCCCCCCTTTTCATCCTCCTCAGTTGAGGTTGTGTGAGAAAGTAGTCCTGTGGTGGAAGCGGGAGTTGGCTTAAGATCACCCTCTTGTCTAGCCCCTTCCCCTCAGCCCCAGAAACAAGACTTCATGGCTTTTGTCCCTCCCCCCCACCCCCATCCCAAGCAAGGCCAGACTCCTGGGTTTCCATGGAAATTCAAAGCAGCCAAGGCCCAGCTGACTTTGGGAGGGGGGTGAGGGGAGGACAAATTGTGTTGGAAACATTTTTTCTGACAGGGACCCAGGCAACCCCCCCACTCCTCCCAGCTCCTGTTCCCCTCAAGATTTGGCATTTAGTCACATGATCCCCAACCCAATGCTCCAGCTGACCCCAGCCCTGATGGATTTGGGGGGAGTGGGGCTACCAGAGACTCAGCTTATCAACCCCCCCCCCCAAAAACCCACCACCCAGAGCAGTAGAGCTGACTCCGTCTCCCTGCAGACCTGCCTCCTTCCCTCCCAACGCTAGCATCAGAACCCCCCACCCCAAGGCCTGGACAAACACTGGCTCTCCCCTTCCCCCCCCAGCCCCGGGCTGAGGGCGGGAGCTGGCACACACAGCCGGGGCGGCATGAATCAAGCGCGCCGATAGCTAAGAATAGCTAGAACGCAGCTGGTGAGGAGACAGGCTGGGGAAGGCAGCCCTGGGGGTGGGGGAGAGAAAAGGGGAAACAGGGGCTATGGGGTGAGGGGTGGCCGAGAGGCCACCAGGCAGGTTGAAGCTCAGGGAGAAGAGAAAGGGGGAGTGAGGGTGGTGAAGATGGGGAGAAATGGAGAGGGCAGACAGGAGGCTCCTGGAGAGAACAAGGAGAAACTGGACTGAGGTGGGGTAGAGGAGGGAAGTAGTGGGGAATGGGGGGCAGGTAAGAGAAATAGGAGGGAGGAAGGGCAAAGAGAAGACTCCTGGGGGTGGACAAGGGAGGCTTTCCAGGAACTGAGAAGGGATGAGCCTGGGGGGAGGGGGGGCGGGAGGTGTAATGAGGGCAAGAGATAAGAGAACCCGGTTGTAACGAGGGTGGAAAAGGGGAGACTGGCCCGAGGCTGGGGAAAGGGGGAGGGAATAAAAGGCTTGGGGGAGGGGTGCAAGGAGAGAAGGAAGAGGAAAGAGAAGAGTAGCATAGTACGAGCTGAATGAGGGAAAGAGCTGGGATGGAAGTGGGAGGAAGGAAGGAATGGGAGAAGGGGACTGAGGTGTTAATGGGGCACGGGGTAAAGAATACTGGTGAGAGATAGGGGGAGCAGAGAGGGGGGTAGGGATAAAGAGATGGCAGCAGACATGAGGATCCATGGGAAAGAGAGGAAAATCAGCAGGAAGGAAGCATGAGGAAAGCGCCGGAGGAAAGATGAGGCAGAAAACAGTGGGAAGACGGGGGGGGGGGAGGCTCGGGAAAGATCAGTGGGGACGAGAGGGGGGAGGCTCAGGAGAAGGCACCTCTCTGAGGATGGAGAGGAAGGGCATGGAGGCCCAGGCCTCATCGGCAGGAGGGGAGGGGGTACCACGGACAGAGAGCATGAGGTGAGGGCTTCTGAGGGGCCTGGGATGAGGGAGTGGAAACATGGGGCAGAAGGGACGAGAGATAATGAGGAAGGGGAACCGGGACGGAGGGAGAACAAAGGGGACCGAGGACAAAACGAGGAACGGAGATAAGAGAGAGGGGGTGACAGGGAATGAGGAGAAAGGACAAGAGGGATGGGTGGGGGCGCTGGGCCAGAGAAGACAAAGACAGATGGGGTCAGAGAGGACAAGGGGGACGGAGGCGCTGGGAGAGATGGTGGGACCGGGGATGAGAGAGGTGAGGGACACCAGGGGGATGGGGGAGTGGCCAGGGAAGGTGGGGGAGCACCGGAGAAGGAGCACCCAAACCCAGGAGGCTAGGAAGGTAGGAGTGGAGCAGCAAGGCCAGGGTTTGGGGGAGACGGGCTCCAAGGGGGCCCCAACCCCCTTCCCGCTCGGCTCGGGATCTGGGACAGGGCACCGGGGACTGGGGCGTAACCCAATTCAACGTTGCCCACGGCAACGGTTCCCCTCACCCAGGCCCTCCCCCTCCCCCAAATGGGGGAAGCAGCGGCTAAAGACAGCTCGGAGCGCCCACCCCCCATCCCTTCTATCCGCACTCACACATGTTCCAAGCCCCAGCCCCCCCCCCCCCACGCCCCCAGTCCCGCTTACCTGACCGGCGGGGCTGCTGGGTCCCAGTCGGCGGCGCCCGCGGCCCCCTGTCCCCCCTCCCTCCCCACCCCCCACCCCCCCGAAGACAGAGACCCCCCCTCAGGCCATGCCCCTGCACCCCGGAGGGGGAGGGGGGAGGGGAGGGCCGGGGACCTCACCCCCCCCTCGAGCCGGGCCGGGCCCTGGGCATCCGCAGAACCCCCCCTCCCTCCTCCGGCCGCCCCCTCGTCCGCCTCCGGGTGGGCTCCGGGCTCCCCCCTTCCCCGCCCCCCTCGCGGCTGGCAGGCTTGGCGGAGGCTTCGGGATTCCTCCCCTCCTCCTTCTCCTCCTTCTCCTCCAGCCGCCGCCGCCGCTGCCGCCTCCCGCTCCTTCCTCCTCGCTTCCTTCCTTCCTTCCTTCCCTGCTCCCTCTCTCCTGCCGCCTGCTCTCCCTCTCCCTCTCTCTCTGTCTCTCCCTCTCTCCCTCTCCGAACGTGTGAGTGTGTCTCTCTCTCCTCCCCCTCTCCGTTCCCTCCCTCTCCCAGCCGGCAGAAGAGACCTCGCCCCTCCCCACGCCCCCAAACCTCGCCCGCCCCTCCTCTTCGCTAGTGGGACCCCAAGCCCTATCGTTCCCTCCCCGCCTCCAACTGGGTCCCCCCCTCCCGTGACCCGCCCACCTGAGGCTTTGCCCCTCCCCCTGTCCCCCCTTCCAGATCCCTCTTTCCCCTACTCCCCAGCCAACCCACGAAGATTTAGGAGGCCCTCCACTTCTCACCCTCTCCTCCTTTTCCTCTTCGGACCCCCCCACCTTCCGATGCCCTTCCCTTACCCCTTGGCCGTCCAGACTGGTGGGGGGCGGCTGACTTCCTCCCTCTAACAACTGAGCCCCGCCCTGCCCTTTCAGACCCGCCCCTTCCCCACCTGAAGGCCAGCCATCCTGAACTGACCCCCCTCCGGCCTAAGCACACTTGTACTCACATACATATGGGCACACACGTTTGTTCACATGCAGACCCAGGTACATATATATTCCTACTCAGACCCAAAGGTGCATGCACATTGCAACACCACACACATTTATCTTGTGTTCTACTTGTCTGGGTACCTATTGTATATAGCTTCTTACCAGAATGAGGCCAGGGCTGTCTCCTTGGTGCCTCTGTATCCCCACTCTGCCCAGCTTCCCCAAGGCAGGGTCCAGGCTGATTCCTGCCCCCCAGCCCAGATCTAACCCCCTGTACTGATGTGCCTGCCAGGAGGCTGTCTGGCGAATATGGAGTATGGGGATTGGGAGACTGAGTGCTTTGGAGTAACTATGGATCTTCTGGAGGTGGCCCAGGAATAACTGAGGCACATTGTGGTCCTCAAGCCACCAGAATATGGAGGACCTCACCTCTTCCATCTGGACCTTGTCAGGGTGGACATGCTCCATGACAGTGTCATACACCTTGGTTAAGCATCCATCCCACTTTGTGACTCACTGGACTGCCACAATCACAGTGATTATTAAGCAGACTTCTCTCTGGAGCTGTATTTACCAAGGAAACTTGGATGACCTTAACATAGATTGAGCATAAGAGATACCTCCCCTCCCCTCCCATTCTGAGACTCTGCCTACCTGACCTTCTCTTCAGTCCTCACACATGAATGTCTGTCTCCTCTCCCCGGGTCTTTGCAGCTATCGGACACACCAGAATGCCCTCCCTCCTTACTTTGACATCCTGGAGTCTCTCCCTTAGTTTTTAAGATTTGGTTCAGGCGCCATTTCTGTTTTCCACATGGAGCCTTCCCAGGTCCCTTCCCAATCACTGGCACTCTCCTTTCTAAAGTATCTCAAGTGTGACTACTTTGTATGTATTTGGAATCATTCACTCTCTGCTCGCCTGTGTATATTGACATGTGCAGCTTGCTCCAACCTTCACTAGAACAAGTGGCATTGTTTCCCGCTTTGGACTTGACCTCCAGCACTTCACCCAGCACCTGCCACAAATGGCAGCAGCTGGCACTTAACAACCTTGAGTTTGGACTAACTGACTGAGTGACAGAAGCACTTCTAGGCTGCTGCTGCTCGACCCGCTCAAATAAGCCTTTTTTTTTTAATCAACAAATGGGAAATACAGAGGGTTCTTGCATGCTCAGCACCTTCCAGGACCTCGTGTGACAAGATGTTGTCTGCTGTACAGAACTGCTTGCAAAAACCTACCTGGTGGGTCCATTCTCATATTTTTGTTAAGAATATCAGTCATCCCTATAGCCCCAGGCTGCTTCCCAGTACAAAGAGCCTTCTTCTTTCATTTCTCCCTTCCCCCCTTTCCTCCTCCTTCCCTCTCTCCTCATTCTTCTCTCCTTTCCTCCTTTCTTTTCCTTCTTTTCTTCCTTCCTCTCTCTTCTCCCTCCCTTCCTTCATTTTTTCCTTTCCTTTCTCCCCCCTTTCTTCCTTCCTTCCTACTTCCCTTGCTTTCTTTCCTTTTTTATAAGGGATTGCTAGATGGCTATAAAACTTGGGAGCATCCCAATGGTGGTCCAAAGGGTGATGGAGAGATTTCCGCGAGGCACAGAGCAGGCTGCTGCATTTTTCCCATGACAATGTAGCAAGACGAAATGCCTTCAAGGTGTCACGGACAAGAATTGGGTAGCATGGGTGGTAAGGGCACCACCAGTACCCAAGCACATTAACAACCTTGGAGAAGGCACAGGGGAAAGTGGAGGGTCAAGGGAAGAACTTGAACGAGGATTCAACAGACCTCTGGATCAATCATTCATACAGCAAATGTTTCTCCCCAGGACTCACCATCCTGAACCAACCAACCAACATGGAACTAGGCATTTCTTGTCAATCCTCCAGCGAGTCGCTTTGCCCTCGATTTCAACTTAGTCACACCCCACCTGGCTGGGGGCAAGGGTGGTTGCCTGTTGTATTTTGTTGGGAATCCCAGCTCCTGTTACAGGACTGAATGGATGATGGGAAAGCCTGAAGAAGCCCATCACACCCAAAGGCACAGTGGCTACTTTCTCCAGCAGTGCAGATCGAAGCCATCCTCATGTGACCTTGTCCACTCCTACCATGAACATTCCACATGAGGTTCACCAAAGGGCCTAGTGGCTTTCCTGGAGATCTCTGATCCAACTAAAACCCAGAAGTTTTCCTCCCGCCACATTGTCTAGATAGGAAGGGCAGACCCTCAACCCTCTACTCAAGACCTCCTATTGTCTCCAAGAACAAATATCAAGCATTCTGTTTGACATTCGAAGCTCTTCCTGATTTCGACTTCCTACCTTTCTGGTCTTGCTCCCCAAATTGTACCCCAGTCCCCCGACACTGACTTTCTGCTTGTTCCATGAACAAGATCCTCCATCTCTTGACTCGTGTCATTTTCTCTAGTTCCAAATGCCTGCAGTGCTCTCTTTCCTCCTCACATACTGACTCCCCAGCTTCTTTTAAGTACCAACTACATTCCCACCTTCTACAAGGAGCCTTCCTCGCCCTTCTTCTTTCCAGCACCTACCCCCTATTAATGACTTCCCATTTAGAACTTGTTTGTATATGTGTGTGCTTGTTTTCTCCCACATCAGATTGTAAACTCCCCAGGGCAGGCGCTGTCTTTGGCCTCTTTCTGAATCCTCTGCTCTCACTACAGCACGGGCACATCATGAGTTTGATGACTTCTCGCTTCTTTTTCTCTTCCTGATTACATACCCTATATGAAGCCCCATACATATGTGCCTTCTACATGCACATTGTATGTTCACATGCACCAGTTGTACACACATACTACACAACTTGCAGCCATTACTTTCATAAACTGTCATTTGTCTTTGACTTTCAGAGGACCCACGACATCACAGGTCATGTCTTGACTTGAGAGTGAATTGGATTCAATTGAGGCAGAGCTGCACAAAGTCAGCAGCCTCACTCTCTCTTCCTTCCTGACTCACCAAAGTCCAGTGGGAGGACAAAAGTTGGGCCTGGCGATGGCCTGGGATGCAGTGGATGACCTTGACATCTTCTGCGTCTGAGCAAGCTCTGAACGCTGCACAGCGCCTGCTACTATTGCCTTCCTAGCTATTGGAACAAACCGTTCTCATCCTCTTATTCTACTGGGGGAAGTCCTCATGGTTGGGACAGACACTACCCTCACTCAACTAAGGGTCTGAGTCCTCTCGGTTACCCTCAACATCTGGAGAGATTGTTTTACCAGGGTGTGGCCACCATAGACCCAAACAGCCACACATAGACACACAAAAGCCACAGAGAGCCATAGGGCACACATGCACACAGCATTTAGAACATTAAAGAACATTAGGGATGTCAGATATCGGATCCAACCACGTCATTTTACAGGTGTCAACATATAGAAGCACAGACACACAGAAGTACAGACTCAACATTGTACTTGTGAATGTTGTGATCTTTTATCTGTTCTGGGTCAAATCTTTCCTGTGTCCAGCACACACACACACACACACACACACACACACACACACACACACACACACACCCTGCTCCTGCTCTCTGTCTCTCTATCTCAGTCAATGAAATAATCAATAAACGTTTACTAAACCCCTATGTGCCAGGCACTGTGCTAAGCAGTGGGGCTACAAAAAGAAGCCAGACACTGCCTGCCCTCAAGGACCCTGCAATCTAAGGTAGAAGACAATATGCAAACAGACATGTTTTAAGTAAGCACTCACTATACAGGGTGAGTAGGAAATCATTAACAGAGAAGGCACTGGAAAAAGAGGATTTGGGGAGGACTTCCTGTAGGAGATGGGACTTCCCTGGCTTCAATGGTCAGAGCAGAGGAGGGAGAGAGCTCCAGGCATGAGGGACAACCTGAGAGACTGCCCAGAGCTGAGAGGTGGAGGTATTGTTTGTAGAACAGCCAAAGGAGCAGTGTCACTGGATTAAAGGGTACATGGTGAGGAACAAGGTGTAGGGAAACTGGAGAGAGACAAAGGACTGGTCTCTGTCTCTTTTCTTCTGCCTTTCTTTCCTTCCTTCTGTCTCTCTGTCTGTCCCTATCTCCCTCTGTCTGTCCCTGTCTCTCTTTCCCTATCTCCCCTTGTCTCTGTCTGTCCCTGTCTCCCTGTCTGTCTCTGTCTGTCTCTTTCTCTCACACAGGTCCACACAGTACACACACTCAGGATAGTGGTAGGACTTGGGAGCTGGCATCTATTATCTCCAGCTATCACAGAAGCTGTCAGAGCTGGAAGGGAGGTGAGAAGTCCAGGCTGAGCAGGACCGCCTTCACACACACACTGTCCCTGCCACGTAGTGTTCCAGTCTCTTCTTGAGAATTTCCAATAATGGGGAGTTCACTGTGTCCAGGGGCAGCCTACTCTACTTTTGAGTAACAGAGACCGTGACAAGACAGAGAAAGGAACTGAAAGGGGTGAGAGGCAGAAATGGAAAGTGAGAGAGAGGGGAGGGATGACTAGGTTTGTTAAGCACCTACTGCCGGCAGGCTCGGTACTAAGTTGCCGGAGATACAAACACAATGGTCCGTGCCCTCAGAGAGCCCCCATTTAGTAGGGATTATGGTGATTCCAGGGGTGCTTGGGGGGAAGGGGGGCAGTGCAGACAGTGCGAGAAGAGACAGTTTGGGCTCCAGAAGCACTGTGGAGGCCAGGTTTCAGACAAGAGAAGATCAAAACTCACCTCTAACCCAGGGACAGTCTTTCCTAAATAAGGAAGAATTTCTTGATATTGAACTGAAGTCTGCCTCCCAAGAATGCCTTCCCCTCACAAACCCCCACACAAGCAGAGGTTCAGGCTGCACTGGAGGAATGTATGTGCTTAGAGGGGCCCCAGGAAGCTAGGTCCCCCAGTTATAGTCCCCCTCAAATACTCAAGAATTTAAGGGCCTAAGACCCAGAGTTCCAGTCCCAGGGATTTAGGCAATGAGCCTCAACTCCTCTCCCAAACAAAATGGAGGTGTCTCCTGTCTCTGCCTCCTTCGGAATAGGCACTAAGGCTCCCTGGGAGATCCAGGTGTCCAGGGTACCCACCACTTCCTGGTCTGCCCTTGGGAGCCAAGCTGACCAAGCATGACCCTTCATATGCTCAAAGACCAGGCTTCACCATGGTCTTGCATCACTCGACTCCTCCCTGGTCAGGCCCTCGGCATTGGAACGTTAATACTCTTCGTAAACTATGGTGCCCCCAGCTGAACTCTATGATCCAGATGTGATCTGACCAGCCCTGCATGCTCCTGACTAGGTCTCTGCCTATGAACTCCAAGAGGGCTTTAACTGCTGGGCCGCCCAGGCCAATGCCCACTCCTCTGAGGGCATTGTCTGCTACCCGGAGGTGCTTCCCCAGGACTGTGAACTTGGGTGTGCCTCCCGCACTTTATAGGGGTGAGCTGATTTCTGAACCCAAGGGAACAACTTCAGACTTGAACCAATTAAATGTCATCTTAGCAGTTCTAATTCATCGATCTAGACCACTAAGACCTTTAGGGATCCCACTTATGTTATCCATGTTGGCAGCTATCCTCAGCATATCAAATCCTCCCCACCTCACATACCCAGACCACTGGAACTGCCCTGGTCTGTTCCTCCTCAGAGACCCAAGTAATCAGACCTCTGACTCTAACACCCTTTAAAGATCCCTGAGTCGAGCCCTTCCCCACACCAGCCTCTGGCCCAGCCACCTGGGCCCCAGTTCCAGTCCCTCTGGGGAGCCCAGCTCCAGTCTACCCTCATGGCCCCCACTTCCCCTCTGTGGCCCAGTCACCTGAGCTCTTCCTGCTCTTGTCCTCCCACCACTAGCATCCAAGCCCATCCATCCCTCCTGATGGAAGTCATGGGGATCAAAAGAGGTCCCAGAAACCCCTGGTGGCAGGGTGGGCTCCATTGTAATGAGAAAGTTCCAATCTAGGCTTCAACTGTATAATAACAGCAATTTAGCAACAAATAAGCCCAGACTGGCTTGGCCCCTTCCATCCCCTCTGGGAATGAAACTCCAAAATGTCTGGAGAAAAGGGACCAGGCTCACTGCCACCACAGCCTGGGACCAGACAGATGGGGGAGGGGCTTGGGGGAGGGGACCTTGGCCTCTGTTCCAGGGAGGCAAGGACTGGAGGGGGCCTCCATGGTGAGGGAAGGAGGGGCTGCAACTGGGGGCCCTGGATATATGAGTCCTAAGGAGCCCATTTCTCCAGCCTAGTCTGAACTTGTGCTGGAGATCATGGAAAGAATAGGGCGGAGAACTCTTGGAAGTAAGAAGGGAGGAGGTTGGGGGGGGGGACCCAGGGCGGGGAATTTAGCTAAGGAACGTTAGAGGTTTCCGGCCACAGCGGCAGGACCTCCTGGGAGCCAACAGGCAGGGAGGGAATCGCAGGGAAGAAAAGAAAGAAGGAAAAAAGAGGAGAAAAGAGAGAAAGAAGGAAAGAAAGAAAGAAAGAAAGAAAGAAAGAAAGAAAGAAAGAAAGAAAGAAAGAAAGAAAGAAAGAAAGAAAGAAAGAAAAAGAAAGGAAGGAAGGAAGAGAAAGAAAGAGGAAGGAAAGGAGGGAGAGAAAGTGGAAGGTAGGGAGGGAGAGAAAGAGGAAGGAAGGGAGGAAAGTGAAGCATTAAGAGAGAGAGACAGGGCACAAGAAAGTTCACCTCTGAGGCCAGGTGTTGAGAAGGTTCTGGGCCATGCAGTGGGTGTGGGTCCTAGGCTCCCTTTTGGCCCTGGGGTCCCTCTGTGCTGGGAAAGGCCAGAGGGGTCTGAGGAGGAAGGAGAAAGAAAGCAGGCCAGATGCCCAGGCAGAGGAACAAGAGAGAGAGTCTCTTTTGCTTAAGGTAAGCACGATAAAAGGAACATGGGGCTGGGCATGGGGAGGGGGATGGAGAAAGGGGAGGGAGAGGAGGGAGATGAGTGTAGGAGATGGACGAGGGATCAGGGAGAAGCTGGAAGCTGGGCATGATGGAAAGATGCCTGGACATGGGAGTCAGGAAAGAATGGAGTTCCAGTCCTGTGTCTGGAGCTTACTAGCCAGGCTAGTCACTTCTGCCCTTTGGGCTCAGTTTCCCCTTTATGCCATATAAGTGTCAGTCATCATGATGGGGAGCAGTTATGCAGTAGAGAGAATAAGGATAAGGAAGAATTCAGAGATGAGATCAGGGGAGTGGAGGCTGACAGAAAAGTTCTAGGGGGCCAGAGGTGTCACTGAGTCTGAGGAGAGGTTGAAGGATTTGAGGGAGGGAGGAGGTGGTGTTGGGACGAAAGGGGACTGCAAACCCTGAGGTCAAACCCTGACCCCTCGGCCACCAGCACCTACAAGAGGCTCTGGAGCTGTCCCCTTTTCAAGGGCCAGAGAGCCCCACTGGAACTTCCGAGGGAGAGGGGCCCTGGGGAGAGGAAGACAAAGAAGACACCCCCCTGACTCCCAGCCCCAGCCTCGCCCCGTCCCCAACACCAGAGGATGCGATTTCCTACGTCTGTGAGTAATGGGAGGGGAGGGCGGCCCCTCTCTGAGACCTCACTGCAGCCAAGGAGAGGTTGGATTAGCCTCCAAACCTGGGCCTCCCTCCTGGACAGGCCCCTCCTCATTCTCCGAGGAAGCATGCTTGGACTGAACCAGAGACCAAACCCAGCCAATGAACCCCCTTCAAGTCTCCCTCAAACCCACTGGCCTCTCCCTCTTTGACAATACCTGGAACCATCTCTGCTGACCATTCCCACACCTGGGCCCCCACCTCTCGGTGCCCCATTGCCCCCCTCACTCAGAGGACCCATCTCCATTCCTCCTCCCCAGTGGGTCGTTTAACAGGGCTGGATTCTGGCCTGCATCAGCTGCATGTCAGGCTCTACACTCTGGATGCCCGGGTGGCAGAGTTATCTCGGGGGCTGCAGCTGCTGAGGAAAGAAGCCAGAGACACTCGGGAAACCCTGGAGGCCCTGGAGGAAGCCCAGAAGCAGGGACGACGAGATCGAGGGCGCCTGGAGGGTGAGTGTGGGATAGGACCAGGGGGAGCCAGAGAGCAGAAGGGATGGGGGGTGCCTGGCCTTGGGTGGCCCTTGGTGGGAAAGAGAGTGGGGGATGCCAGGTGGAGAATTGGGAGAGGTGGTCTGAGGGGGTAGCCCGAGCTGGGGCTGGAGAGGACCCCCAGACCAACACCACACCTGCTTCTTGCAGGCTGCCTGAAAGGCCTCCGCCTGGGCCACAAGTGTTTCCTCCTCTTCCGGGATTTCCAGGCCCAGAGTGCAGCTCATGCCCATTGTGGGGCCCGTGGGGGCAGCTTGGCCATGCCTGCTGATCGGGCCCAGATGGAAGGCCTGACCCGATACCTTAAGGCTGCCCTGGCTCCCTACAACTGGCCCGTGTGGCTGGGCATTCATGACCGGAGGGCAGAGGGCCTCTACCTCTTTGAGAACAGCCAACGGGTCTCCTTCTTCGCATGGCATCGAGCCCCGCTTGAGGGCGGCCCAGGGGCTCCTACTCCCAATGGTCCTGGCCACCCTGCCCTGGGACCTGACCAACCCAATGGGAGAGAGCAAGAGAATTGTGTAGCCCAGGCCTCGGATGATGGCTCATGGTGGGACCACGACTGTGAGAGACGGTTCTATTATGTCTGTGAATTCCCCCAGTAAGGGTACAGACTCCTACTCTCTGTATCCTCCCCCATCTCTCCTCCTTTTCCTGGGATCTCTTCCCAGTGCCCTCCCTCCCTCTCTCTTACAAAGCCTCTTACTCTCCCCAACACCTTCCTCAATGACCTCTGAATCCCCTGAAATATAGCCTTTCCTATGCCACTACCCAGCTTTTCCCAGAGTACCCCACGGCTGCCCAAGGTCTTCTCTCCCTTTTTGAGGGGTGCTTTCCCTTTCTTTTAAAGGGAAGCTCCAGGATTCACCTCCCAAGACCCAGCTCAATCCCACCTGAGCCATCTCCCCACTGGGACCTTCCCTTGGAGCTCCTGGTCAGAACTACTAGGTGTAGCCCAGAGGGTCCCTGTGTGGCAGCCCTGACCCCCTCCCCTGGCAGGGCATGGATCTCCTTCCTCCCAGACCTGGAGCCTGATGAAGGGCAGGACCCACAAAGGCAACCAGAAAATATCAGCTGACCTCCAGCAATGGAGCAAGGCAACTTGGGAGCTAGTGAGCTCCCCATTCCTGGAGGTCTGAAAGCAGAGACTGGATGGTCTTATGTCAGGAAGGATCTGAGATGATTCATGTTCAGCTGTTGGATGGCTGAGATGACCTGTGAGGGCCCAGCTACGAGATCTTGGGAGTTTATCACTCAAGTCTGAGCAGGTGCCTTCCATCTTGCCATCCATCACTGCCCAAGGGCTGAATCATGGGGATGCCCCTTCTCTGAGGTTTCCCAGGAAGGACTGGCTCCTTCCTTGCCTTTCCCCCCACCCAGGTCCCTGCTACTTCTCCCTCCTGTCCCTTTATCTGCTCTCCCCCTCAGGATGGGCTTGGAGAAGGCGGGCATGGGTGAGGAAAACACTGAAAGCTCACCAAAATGTATGTAGCTGAGGACAGAAATGGGCTTTGATCAGACCAGGCAGGAGAAGGAAACCCAGTAGGGTGGAGAGGGCACTGGTCTGGGAGTCGGGAGACTCCCTGGGTGACCTTCCCCCCATCCTTTCCTTCCTCCAGCCTCTTTCCTCCTTTGTGAAATAAAATTCGGAAAGAAGTGGCACAAAGTGGTGAGTCGGAGTCAATTCAACCAGCATTTATTTATTAAGGGCTGACTGTTTACTAGGCTCTACAATGACAAAATTGAAATAGTCCCTGCCCTCCAAGGGCTTCCTCTTCTCTGGTGGATACACATTTCACAGACAAGGATGCAACTGACCTAGGCTCCTTCCTGATTAGAAGACCCTGGGCATTTTGTCTACCTCCCTTCCCTTGCTCATCACCCTCTCCCATGAGCTGGGGATGTTAGCATTTGACCCAGCCAGCCAGCCCATCTGCTTACAAACGTGGGAACACAATTGGAGGGGTGAGCTGAGTTCCAGGTGGGCTTGGGATATTTGGGAGCCTGTGGAAGGCAGGAGGGGTCTTACTGGTGCCCAGAGAGAACAACACCCATCAGGAAGTCCGCTGCCTCCCAAAGCCTGTCCAGCTTCTGTCACTTGCAGCACTTCCCTGGGCAGGGGTCCCCCGGTGTGTTTCTGTCCTTCTGAGGGTAATGCAGGCTCCATTCTCCTCCTCATCTCGCTGCTATCTCCATAACTTCCAGCAGATGGCACTACATCCTTCCCCAGGGGATCAGCAATCTGACCCGGAAAGTTCTAGAGTAGAAATGCTGGGGAAGCCTAGGGACCTTTGCTCTGAATTGCAGCTGTAAATGTATAAAGTGAAGCACACAAGATGACAACAGAAACCTATTAAACTGAAGTACAGTTATTGAAATATTATTTTAAAAACAAGCTCAGAAACCCCAGGTAAAGAACCCCAATTCTGAGTCTCTCTCTCTCTCTGGACCAGCTGCCTCTATTTTCTGAAGCCCCCAGGCCTCTCACACTAGGGTAGGACTGCTGGGGCTTTGGCCAGGATAGAAAGTGTAGGAAGTGTCACCAGCCTAGTACATCCAGGGATTTGCATCCTGCCCCCATCTCCAACCCACCCAGGTAAGTGTTCTGCCTGGCCTTGGCCTGAGACTCCTCCGGAGCAAGAAGCCCTGAGCTATCCCCGGGGTATTGGGGCACACTTCTGGCCTGGTGCTGACCCCCAAGGGAGCCTCCCTCAAACACATCTGGGTCCTTTTCTCACCCAGTCTTCTCTCCCCCAAGGCTCGGGAACCTAGTTCTGAGCTTTGTCCCCTGCCGGCCAGCAGCTGTAGCAAAACGGGACCCTTTTGAGTTCTGACATTTTATGAGCCTGGAGCTTGAGTTTCAATCTCGACCCCAAGACAACTCTTCCTGGAGCCTTGGGCCTGGGCTGATCCACAAAAAACCGATGCTTATCCATTAGGAGCCCCCTCCCCCTCCCTGTAATTCAGCTCAGGCTGGTTTTCAGAGGTGGGAAGTGGGCATGAGCTGTAGAGAAGGGTGCCGATCCCACAAGCTGGGACTTGGCTGAATGACCTGATTGTTTCCAAGAGCTCTGCCCAAAGGGCTCCCACCAGCTCCAGGAGAGTCATCTCAGAACTGACAGCCCGGGGAGCTAACACAATCTTAGGCAACATGCAGAGGGTCCAGGGAGGGTATGGCCACCAGTATGACTCCATGTCTGGCACTGTGGTCAGCTCCGAGCCCCACATTTTAGAAAGACCGCTGACACGCTGGATCACGGCCCAAAGAGGGCGTCCTGAATGGTCAGGGGCCCAGGAGGCAGGGCACAAGAAGCCCTGCTGAAGGGGATGGGAACAGATAAGATCCAGTCTGCCCCACAAGGCAGTTATTCAACCCAAACCTGTGGTGGTTCCACTTTCCAGCTGCCACTCCAGACCACCCACCCAGGAAAGAACTGCACTAGTCAAGGGTGCGCTGGGGACCTGCACATCTAGGACCAGGAGGGAAACTCCAAGATCCCTCCCTTAGGTTACATGGGATCGAGCTGGGCCACCAGGCACCGCCATCAGCAGCTGCAAAGCGGTTGTGATCAGCCTCCGGGAGTGCAGAGGAGGAAAGCTGCCCAGAGGGTCAGGGAGACCGCTGGAGTCTCCAAGGCTGCAGCAGAAGACTTAGCAGGCCCTGGGGGCGGTGGTGCAGCCCGATCCAGAGCAGGGTGGAGGAAGAGGAATCGGAAATCCTCTCCCGCCTTAGGGCTCAGCTTTGCTAGCCACGAAATAGAGCTGGGACCTCTCCTCGGACTCCAATCCTACAGCCAACGAGCCTGCTCCAGGCCCAGGCCGATTGAGTCCTACACCAGTCCTACAATGATCTCGGATCCCAGACCCTCCCGTGACTTGGAGGTCAGAGGTGGGTGAAAAATACCCCTGTTCCTGCCACCCTCCATGTGGCCCTTGGAGCTCCTCACATACCTCCCTCCATCTCTCTGGCCCTTGGGTTTCTCTTCTGTCAAATGATAGGGATGGACTGACTGGTTTGACCAGGTCCTTTTGCTCCAAGGGAACCATGGCATTTCTGTGTCTGTACCCACCCCCAGGATTGGCACAGAGCAGGCTCTTAATGAATCCTTGAGGATTAGAAGGCCGTGGAAAGTCCCGCCCTGCCCACCTCTTCCACGCCCACCCCCCTCTTCAGAGAGTCCCCCAGGAGTTGTGGTGAAGGAGGCATCAGGCCAGGCGGAAGCCACAACCCCCACTGCAGAATCGATGAGCTTCCAGGGGATGTGGCCAGGCCCAGGGCGGGAGAGGGGGAGAGGGGCCAGGCACAGACTGAACAGAGGTGGGGTCTGAATTCTGCCTCTCTTGCACACATGCACACGCACACATGTATGTACACATATAGGAATGTATGCCCACACTATCCTGGAAGACCCAAACATGGATTCTGGAAAAGGAGGAGTCAGGAACACTGAGTGTGAGTGTTGGCTTAGCCCCAGACTCACTGGGTGACTTTGGACACATTTTACAAATGGGAAAACTGAGGCCCAGAGTGGGGTGGGGAGCGAGAAGAAGTGATTTCATAGGGAACAGGGACCTCAGACCCTAACCTGGTCCAACCTTTCCTTTTCCATTTGGGGGAACCAAGGTGGAAAGAGGTGAAAGTCACTAGACCAAGCTGCCACAAGCAATGTGTGCCCAAAGTCACAAGTGTAGACCCCCAAAGCTAGTTCTGGAACCCAGGTGGTAGAATCCTAAGATATAGACAGTGGAAGGCATTTTAGAAGACATCTCTCCTGTCCAGCCTCTTCATTGCATAACGACTTTGAGGAGATGAGGTGGTCCAGTGGATAGAGCCCTGGGCCTGAGTTCAAATTCTGCCTCAGACACTGGGTGACCCTGATCACTCTCTCAGCTTCATCTGTTTCCTAGTCTGTAAAATGGGGATGATAATTATAGCACCTATCTACAAGGTTATTGAAATGAATTAGTGAATTATTAATGAAATAACATATGTAAGCTGTTGTGCAAATGATGATGAACACAGATGAAGATTGGGAAGCTAGAAAGGTAAGGTGATTTGCTACGGCCAACCAATTAGCTTTTTTATGTGCCCCTTGTGGAGGTGAGCAGCAGCACAGATTCAAAGCCAGGACCTCAGCACGGGTCCCCCCTTCCCCCAGTACAAACGTGAGACCATTCCTGCACACAGAGATCAGGTCAGGAACAAGCCTCCACTGAGAACTGCTATAGCCAGGGAGGCAGGGACAGTGATTCAGGATGACCTTCAGGCCAGTGGTGGGAGTGGAGCCGGCCCACAGGTGCAGACAGTCCCAAGCCAGAGGCTCTAGACCTGGACACTCAAACCCCAAGACCCTGAGAGTCCCAGAACAGAGGCAGGGTGGGGTTATCCCTCTGCCTAGAGTCTGGCCTGGGAGTGCAGAGGCCCCCAGCCCTGCCTCTCTCCCTCACCGTGTCAATGTGTTGAGGTTACAAGAGCTGGCCCTTAGACACCATCTGACCCTAACTTCTTATTTTATGGATGGGAAAAACTGAGGCTCAGGAAAGGAAATAGACTCCACCAAGATCTCACAGCTGCCCAAGCTCTGGAGCTTGTCGGACCCCATTGACTCCAACTCTTTCATCTCACAGAAGAGGAGCCTGAGATTCAGAATGGTTCCCAGGAAGGAAATGTTCCCAGAGCCTAGGATCATCCTGGTCGGGGGAACAGATCAGCAATGACCTTGGGGGTGGGATCGTGATGGGCTCTCCCAGAACAGAGAGATCATTTTGTTCTGTTTGGCCTCAGGAAGGGAAGCTAGAGGAGGCCAGAAGGGGGACTTCTCAATTCCTTTAGAGGAATGAGGAAGAGGATGAGCATTTATATAATACCCACTATGGGCACTTTACAAATAGGATCTCCTCTGATCCTCCTAACAATCCCATTTTACAGATGGAGAAACTGAGGCAAGAGCCCAGGGGCACTTCTCCAGGCAGTGTCTGAGGCCAGACATGAAGGCCTAAGTCAGTCAAGTATTCGTGAAGGGTCAACGAGGTCTGGGCCGTGCTAAGCAATGGGGATGCAGAGAAAGACCCTGTCCCAAGTGGCCTCTCCCATTTCTCCATCTTGTTTGGAGGCTAATTGAAGGACCCAGGCAGGTTTAGCCCAGAGTCAAGAAGACCAGAGCGGGGTCTCCAGGTCTTTTGGAGGAGCTTTCAGAAGGGAGACACAGCATGGAGTAGAGAGAGAGCAGGCCCCAAAGTCAGGAAGTTCTAGCTGCGCTTCTCTGGGCAGGTCACTTCACCTCAGTTAGTAAATGGCTACTAAGCACCTACTGTTTGCCAGGCCTGTGCCAGACTAAGCACCAGGGATACAAAAAGAGGCCAAAGGCAGTCCCTGCCTATCCTCAAGGAGTTCACAGCTCCATCCTAGAGAGCTACAGACAGGCCAAGCAGGAGGTGATCTGGGGGAGGGCAGGGGGCCACACGGCATGGATATGAAGGGACCTGGGGCTTATTCGGGTGGCATGGGAGGCACCCTCCAGTCCTGTGGGCCTGTAGAGGTTCTGTGGGGGGGCAGGCTCTGGGAGCTCTCTGCCTACAGCAGTCTCTGTCCATTGTAGGCCTGGGCTGGGTGTATGACAGGCACAGCACAGGGCAGTGGTCTCAGGATTTGTGAAGGATGGAGGGTAAGGGTAGAGGGGTGTGTGCATAAATATGTGCATATATGTGTGGTATGTGCGAGCACATGTGTGTGATGTGTATGCACATACACTGTGTTATATGTGCATGCATGCATTAGTGTAGTATGTCTGTGGTACGCACATGGGTGGGGTGTGTTGTGTGGGTGCACACATATATGGGTGTGGTGTGTTTGTGCATATGTGTGGACCGTGGTGCATGTGTGAGTGCACACATACATGAGTTGTGGGGGTGTTCCACACGCACATGTGTGTATGTGTGTGCATGCTCAGTCCTGGCACAACATGGTGCTGTCCCATCTGACTGGGGCGGTGCACGTGTCTGGATATGCCACGCTGTGTGTGTGTGCCTGTGATGAGTCAGCCTGCCAGGCCTGGGCTGGTGTCTGGGGATTGAATACGAGGGGGTGCGGAGAATATGCAGAGCCCCCTGGGAGCTTCTCTTGGGGTCTTGGCCCTGCAAGGGGTGCTGGCTGCAGACTTAGGGCCCGGGTAGAGAGACCCTTCTCTTCTGGTAATGCCCTTGTGGTCCCCAGTGAATCCTGTCACCTCTCTGGGACTGTTTCCTTGCATGTAAAATGAGGGGGTTAGACCGGGAGGGCTCTAAGGCTTCTTCCAGCTCTCAAATTATGCCCTTTAATGCTTCTCCCCACACACCCCTGCTTCCCATCAGGGAAGGGACTGCCTGCCTCCCATGATGCTCTGAGTCTGGGAAAGGCAGCTACAAATCAACAATCCAGGGACAGAATTGGACAGTGAATTGGAGAGCCTGGGGATAAGGAGTGGTGATAGGAAGGAAGAAAGGACACAGGGTTGGGAGGGTAGCCTGCTGATTAAAAAGGAGATGCTGGGTCACAGTGGACCCCAAGACAAGGAAGCTGTGGACTCCAAAGCCAAGGAGATGATGGGGTTTCCAGTGGCCCAGTTTCTAGAAGAGGAACTCAGGACCAGCCCTCTGTGCAGACTCCATGGCAGTTTTAGGATAGGACATGTGAAAAATGGAGACTTCATTTTGACCTTTGCATTCCTAATCCAACACCTGGGTACATGTTAGGAAGCACCTAAGAGCTCATTGTGGTGAATCTGGAGCTGGGCAGCAGCAGGAGGAAAGGGGCTGGCCAGGCAGGCCAGGTGCCTGGATGTTTGCCCTGATGGAGAGTCCCCTAAGGAAGACTGGACAGCCCCCACAATGTCCTGGCTCCCTTAAGGATTCCCAACCACATAGGGCACTTTGAGGTCTTCTCAGAGTCTTCACATTTACACACAGGTTGGAAAACACTTTACCAAAGTGATCCCATGTGATTCTCATAACAACCATGGGAGGAGATGCTATTACCATCCCCATTTTACAGAGGAGGAAACTGAGGCAGACAGAACTGAAGTGACTTGTCCAGGGTTTGAGGCTGCTCCCTGGGTCCCCTGCTTACTTTCCAGAGAGGTCAGCTTGCCCTTTCCCCTTGATCTGTGCAGAGGCGGCCCTCCCCAAGATGTCTGCTGGAGGGAGAGGAGCCCTAACAAGGTCCCAGGCTGTTGCTCACCGTCCCACTTCCCCTCCTTCAGACTCTTTTCTTGTCTCCACCGTTTCTTGTGTAGCACAAAATATAGGTAAACTAAGTGCAAAATGACCTTTTTGGGGGGGCAGCACCAGGAAGGCTCCTGTAGGAGGGGGTGCTGGGCCGAATGAAGGAGGCAGGCATTAATAACAGCCTGAGAAGGAGGAGATGGACTTGCGTGTGTGGGGACACAAGAAAGGCCAGTGTGGCTGAACCAGAGCTTGTGAGAGGGAGGAATGAACAATGAGTCTGCAAAAGGAGACGAGTCTGATTGAGAGGGTGTTGAAGTGCCCCCATGTAGACTTTAAAAGCAATGGGCAGCTGTGGGAGCTTCCTGGGGGAAGGGGAAGCAATGAAGGAGGGTGCCTTCAGGGGTAACAGGAAGGGTCAGAAGAGAGGAGGGCTCAAGGGCCTGGTGAGTACTGCTCAGGACGGGCTGGGTTCGAGGTGCCTGTGAGGCATCTTTGTCTTCATGTCCATCATCCCCTGGGCCTGGCTTCATCTGAGTCTCAGCTACCCCCGCTGATCCTACAGAACTGTCCCTGAGCGATTCCCTTAAGGCCCTGGCGATCACGTCCAGGCCACAGGTCTGTGGCTTGTTAGTACGTGCCTGGCACACAGTAGGCATCTAGCTAGTTTATCGACTTGACTCAGGAATGTCCCGTGATCAATGAGAGGACCGTAGCTCAGGAGACAGAGCAGGGCTCTGTCATCATTGGCACTGACTCCCTGGGAGCCAGGAGAGAGAAGGACCAGGCTGAGCTATGACTGGTGATCAGGGAGAAGGAGGTGCTGGCCAATGAGAGGGAAGAGACTGCGGGAGGAGGAGGTGGTGATGGTGTCCGACCCCGCAGGGCAGGCGCGGCCAGGGCGCTTGACGCTGCCCCTTGCCCGGCTCCATACGGCGGCCTCCCAGCTCTGGAAAGCCGTAGGACACGGTGCTGACTGAGAGCGGCCCAGGGATATCTCTCTACCTGGCCCGCTTCCTGGGACCTCCAGCTCTTCCACGACTCGGCTAATGCTCCTGCTTCTAGGGGACGTCTACCGATTCCCCAAGCTCCAGGGACTTCCTTCCCCAAATCGCAGACTTAGGGTTCGCTTCGTGTGTATTCGGATCCTGTCTGTGGGTCCCTGGTGGAGTGAGCTCCGACAGGACAAGGACCCGTCCGACTTTGTCACGGTCTCACTCGGGTTAATGGAGTCCTGTTGACTGACTGACTGATTCACACCTTGGGGTGGGAAGAGATCCTGCCCAGCCCGGCAGGAGCCCGACGTGTCCCTGGCAGGATGTTTTGTGCTAAGGAAGCCCGAGACTGGGACGGACCAGCCAGAGGGTTCACTACAGACGGTGATGCGCGAACCCAATGGACTATGACGCTGATCATGGGGGTCGAAGCAGCTGGGAGACAGTTCAGGGCGGTGCGGTGAAGGACCTGAGGTCTAGGCAGCAAGGAGGCGGAAAGGGAGGCAGGCCGCTGCGTCCTGGAAGGAGCAGGATCCGCAGGTGGGCTGGGGAGGAGACTGGGCTTTCCGTCGGGTAACGGACGTTGTCTACACTGGCCGGCCCAGGTGACTGGTCTGGGCTTTGCTACAGGGGGGAGGGGGCAGCCCTCTGCTTCCCGTCTAAGTGTGGACTGTTGTCTACACTGGCTGGGCAACTCCAGTTACCTGAGTGGATCCTCCGTGTCCCAGAAGGGAAAACAGGCTCAGGAAGAGCCAGAGACTTGCGTGGGAGCAGAGATGCGGGACGGATGGGCGGTGGGAGGCACAGAGTGCGCCAACCAGAGGGCGTCCCGCAACCATCGGGCTGCCACGTGGCTGCACTCCTCCCCCCTCCGCTGTCTGTATCTCGCGCATGCGCAAACTCCACCGCTGCCGCTGCGGGGCCGCCACCCCCAACCTAGTGTGCAGTAGGAGAGCTAAGGGCTCCTGGGACTGCGCGTGCGCCGCGCCCCTTAGCCCCTCCCCGCCCCTCTTCCCCTCCCCGTGCGCTTGCGCACCGCACACCCTGCTAGCCGGCGCCGTTGACAGACGGGCGAGGGGCGGAGCTTTGGACCCTGCGGAGACGCCCAGCGCCTGTGTAGACATCGGAGACCTTGTAGGGACGCCAGAGAGACACCCCTGAGATTCTGGAGAAATACCTGAGGCTCTGCCCAGAGCCCAAGGGTGTGGGCACGCGAGGACGGTCCTGGGGGAGCCCCCTCCCCCTGCCCCTGCCCCGAGGCGGGGGGTGCGCCTGGGCCTGGGGGGGCGGGGCAGCCTCAGCCTCGCTGGAGCCGCTCTTTGGGAGCAGCCTGAGCCAGACTGGCTGCGACCCTTCCGCCCCCGCCCCCCTTCCCCAGGGCCAGCCGGGGACCCAGGCCCAGAAAAGGCACAACCCGCCCCAGTCTCTCCCCGCTGCAGATCCGACTTAAAAGTGACCCGCAGATTTGTTCTGGAGAGCTGGTTGTTAAACACTGACAGCACATCTCAGCATCGGCTCCCGATTCAGAGCGGGAGACCCCCTACTGAGAGTCATAAGCAGGCTCTCCTCCTCCAGAGACAGCGTCCGCACGTTCTTTTTAATAAAACAATTTCTGCCAATTAATTTTCTTAGCTTGTATTTTACCCAAACAAAACGAAGAGGTCGTTCCCTTTCCACCTTCGCTACACCGACTTCCCTTCCCATACAGCCGGCCCTCTGCCCCTTCCTCGCACGTGGCGGCGCCCCCCCCCCCATCTCGTTGTTAATGACTTCTGCCCCGCTACTTTGTATCAAAAGTGTTGCTAAGTGCCTTCATCCAGCGGACGTGGGAAACGTGAGAGCTCAGGACCAGTCCCAGGAGGGCTGGCTTGACCAGGTTCTGGGTAATGCAGAGTGCTCTCTGGATTCCTCAGTCACCCACAGGGGGAAGGAAGGCTGTGTGCTCATCCCTTGCTAAAAAGCGTGTGGTTTTCAGCAGAGTTGCTGGTCAGCTACTGCACGATGGTAAATTGTTTAACTTGAAAAGTTACAAGCCAGGACTAAAGTGGAGGGAGTGTTGGCACATGATTTTCTTTTCACTGATGATCGTGCACTCCACGCAGCCTCTGAGGCTCTAGTGCAACAAAGTATGGATCAATTCTCTGCTGCTTGTGTTTGAACGCCAAGAAAACACAGGTGCTCCACCCACCAGCACCACACCGTCCAAACGTGGAACCATGGGTTACAGCAAATGGAGAGGAGTTTTGAATGATATGGAGAAGTTCACTTACCTTGGTAGTGTACTTTCCAGGGATATGCACATCGATAATGAGGTTGACACACGCATTGCAAGAGCTAGCTCAGTGTTTGTGAGGCTCCAAAGAAAAGTATGGCAGAGAAGAGGTATTAGACTGACTACCAAACTGAAGGTCTACAGAGTCCGTTGTGCTGACCTCATTGTTGTATGCCTGTGAAACATGGACAATCTACCAGCGCCATGCCAGGAAACTGAATCGCTTCCATTTGAACTGTCTTAGGAAGTTTCTGAAGATCACCTGGCAGGATAAGGTACCAGACACTGAGTTCCTTACTCTGAACTAAACTGCCAAGCATTCACTCTCTGCTCCAATGGGCTGGCCACGTTGTTCCAATGCCAAATGAATGTTTGCCAAAAAGACTTTTATGGAGAACTCACACAGGGCAGGGACTCACATGGTGGTCAGAAGAAGCGATATAAGGACACTCTCAAGGTCTCTCTCAAGAACTTTGGAATAGATTGTGTGACATGGGAGACAACAGTACAGGACTACTCAGTATGGTGGGCCCACATCAGAAAGAGTGCTGTACTCTATGAGCAAAGCAGAATTGCAGTAGTTCAAAAGAAATACGAGGTGCTCAATCCCTCTCCAAATCCACCCCAAATGTTCACACAGATTACTTGTGCCTGACCTGTGGATGAGCATTCTGAGCTTGTGTTGGTCTGATCAGCCACAGTCAACACAGAGTGACTTGACTGCAACATAGTCATCTGTTTGAGGAAAAAGGACAACTAGGGCCTTCAAATGTATCTTTCATCCATTTACAATGTAAGCTCCTTGAGGGCAGGGACTCTGCCTTTTGTCTTGGAATCCACCTATTTGCTGGCTTCACTGACTAGCCCTGACTCTTTTACAGCTATTAATTTTACCTTTAAAGCAGCCAAAGCAGAAAACCCTGTTTCCTACAAAGAAGCCATTGCACATGATAGCTAAATCCGTTCTGTTGTCTTTTGAGAAACCTGTGAATTCCTTGGTCCTCGACCAAATGGAAGACTTTTAGGTTCAGATGCTTCTTTTTCACAAGCGAGATGTCTGTTCATTGCTTCAGTCCCGAAGAAGAAATGTATCTCATTTGTGGCAAACAGGTTCCTTATTCAGATTGAGAGCGAGTCATGTAAAAGGCTGGTCTTTACTTTCTTTCTTATCCAAAGGTCATGTATTTCTTAAATTGGGAAACATTAAAAATATTTTCTGTCGATTAACCATAGTTCTCTTTCGTGAATGCAGCCAATGTATCTTTCTGAATCAGAGTATGAATTTGAAGATGCTGTTTTTAAAAAATGCCCACCAAATACATGTTTTAGGAGGAAATCTGTGATTAAATGGATTTGCCTCTGCCTTATTATCACTAAGGAAAATGAATGTCTTCCTTCAGTTCAAACATGCTTCAAAGGATTTTGGCAAAAGAAAGTAATAACATAGTTGTGTCTTATGTTCTGCCTCGATATTGTCAGACCATTTTTGCAAAGAGCCTTCCACATAATGGACTGTTTTACAAAGCTGGTTAGTCTTGTATCAATATGGAAAATGGTATGTAAGCTGCTTTTCCCTCAGTTCTTTGGACCGGTAATTGCCTGTGACACATGCAATGCATCCCAATAGCTCAAAGGGCCACCGTTTTATCTAGGATGGATTCTGTGAGACAGATGAGAATGGTGTGCATTCCAGGCACGGGGATCAGCCAGAGAAAAGGCTCTGCCATGAGACACTAGGCCAGTTGGGCCAGGTGTCAGAGTGGGAAGGAAGACTTGTGGCCAGTGAGGCTGGAAAAGTAGATTGGCTGGGTCATGAAGGAAGCAGTAGGGTGTCCACCGCTGGCATTAGTGGAGTAGGGGAGTTGCATGGTCAGACCTGCACTTTAGGAAAATCACTTTGGCAGCCATGTGGAGGGGGATGGGGAGAGACTTGGAGGAAGCCAGGGAAACCCAGAGAGGAGAAGAGAAAGCATTCCAGGCATGAGGGACAGGCCAGCTCAAGGCAATAATGGGAGATGGAGTGCTTTGTGCAGCCAGGAGCAGCCAGGAGCCCAGTGGTCCTGGATTGAAGAGTGAGTTTGTGTGTGTGTGTGTGTGTGTGTGTGTGTGTGTGTGTGTGTGTGTGTGTGTGTGCGCGCACTTGAGCGCATGTGCACATATGTTCTGGGGGAGGATGGGGCTTGAATGCCAGGTAGTAGATTTTATATATAGTCCTGAAGGTGAAAGGGAGCCATAGGAGTTCAGTGACATGGTCAGCCCTGAGATTTAGGAAACCACTGTAGTGGCTGAGTGGACATACCTTGGAAAGGGCAGAGACCTGGGGCAGGAAGATGCCCCAGCAGCTAGTACAGTAGGTAGTGCAGGTGTGAGGTGACAAGAACCTGGTCCAGGAGGTTTCTGTGTCAGAGAAAAGAAGGGGGCATATTTGAGAGATGCTGCCAAGGTGAAATCACCAGGGCTTGGCAACAGATTGGATCTGTGGGGTGAGAGTGAAGAATCCAGGATGACTTCCCAGACTGGGGTCTTGGGGAACTAGGAGAATGGTGTAGCCCTCTACATTACTAGGGAAGGTAGGAGTGGGGTGAGGGCTTGGGGAAAAGATAATGAAGTCTATTTTGAACATATTGAGGTTAAGATGTCTACTGGACATCCAGTTCAAGATGTGTGAAAGACAATTGCAAATGTGAGATCACAGGTCAGCAGAGAGATTAAAGCTGCATAAGTAGATTTGGGAATTATATGCCTAGAAATCATAATTAAATCCATGGGAGGTGATGAGATCCCCAGATGAAGAAGTACAGAGGGAGAAGAGGGTTCAGGACAGAACCCTGAAGGACACTTGTGGTTAGAGGGTGGGATCTGAAGGAGCCCAGGAGACAGAGAAGGAGCAGTCAGAGAAGGAGGAGGAGAGCCAGAAGAGAGAGGACTGCCCTGACAACATAAGAAGAGTGATCCACAGGGTCCAAGGCTACAGAAAGGTCAAGGAGAAGAGAACTGAGCAAAGGTCATCAGATTTGGCAACTAAGAGATCATGGGGTCACTTTGGAGAGAGCAGCTTGGGTAGAATGATGAGGACAGAAGCCAGATTTTAAGGGATTAGGAAGAGAGGAAGCCAGGGGGAAGCAAAGGCCCCACTGTTGAGGGCCTTTTCAAGGCATTTAGCCACAAAAGGAAAGAGAGGTAGAGGAGACAGCAGAGATGGAGAGATCAAGGGAGGGTTTTCAGGATTGGGGAGATAGGGTCATGTTTACAGGTAGTAGGGTTTTTGTTTGTCTTTCATTCTCGAGGAGGACCATCACATCAGGAAGGTGATGCCATGACTTGCAAGTGCATTGGATTAAAATGAGGGAGGGCTGTGAAAGTCCCCATCAATGTCTCTCGTGTTCATTTTCACAGTTCCTTAGTGTTCTCCACTATGATGGAAATGCAGCATAGAGTTCAACTTGAAGAAACAGACACTGAGGTCCTCTGCAAACTCCTGTTGGCAGATAAATCCACATGACTGAAGTGCTTTCTGGAAGAGCTGGGTTTGGGTTGACCACTCAAGCAAGAAGAAAAGTTTGGAAGAAGAGTACTTACCACCAGGTTGATGCAGCGGCTTGTATCTGGGAAAGACAATGCAAACAGACCTCAATCAGGTCCAGAATTCCCCTGAGGGGGCATAGACTTGGATGGACTGTCGAAGCCCTCTTAATGGTCCTAGGCTCATCTTTTTAATCCTAATACTCTCCTAATACTAATGTCTTATGCCTTCATACAACACAACATAAAACACAACGGTCTTTTGGAGTTTCAGGCTGCACCAATATTCCGGTGCATTCATTTGTTCCAGAACCAATTGTTTTGCGGCCTTTTGCTATCACAAAAGACTCATCTATGAATATTTTGAATATGGATGATGGGGATCTTTCTGTGTGTCTTTCTTTGACCCTCTGGAGTACATGCCCACCAGCAGGATCTCTGGGTCAAAGGAGATGGGCAATATGATCACCTTTTTAAAAGAAGGATCATTCCAAACCCACGTGTACAATTCATTTCTTTTTTAAGATTTTCGTTTATTTGTTTGGGGTTTTTTTGGCTACATTGTGAGTTCCAGGTTGTCTCCCTCCTTTCTTCCTTCCCTCCCATTAGAGAAGGCCGACATTTGGCGCAGATACACACTCCCATAGATCAGCTGTTTCTCTGGAAGTGGAGAGCATCTTCCTTCATAGATCCTTCATAGCTGATTTGAGTGTTTATACTCAGAATAGCTCAGTCATTCACAGTTACTCTTTGAACAAAGCTGCTGCTAATGTAGACAACGTTCTCTTGGTTCTGGTGGATTCACTTTGCATTATTTCATGAACGTCTTGCCATGTTTTTCTAAAACCAGTCTGCTCCTCATTTCTCACAGCTCACTGGTATTCCATCAGGTACGATGAATTTCAGGGTGTTAGAGTTTGTATCATCCAGTTCTGGGCAGCTAGGTGGCGCTGCAGCAGATACAGTAATAGGCCTGGGGCCTCAGATACTTCCTGGCTGTGTGACCCTGAACAAGTCACTTAACCTTGTTTGCCTCGGTTTCCTCATCTGTAAATTGAGCTGGAGAAGGAAATGGCAAACCACTCTTGTGTCTTTGCCAAGAAAACCCTAAATGGACACAAATGAACAACAACCATCTACTTCTAAAGTATTCATCACAGAGTGACCACAGTGACCTTGCTTCATGATATTTAGGAATCCCAACGATAAATATAGTGGATCGTATTTTTAGGATTTGGGTTTTTACATTAACAAGTATGTGTTGAACACCGAGTGCTACACACTGTGCGCTAGAGTCTAGGAACAGCACTAGGGCCTGGTCCTGGGATCTCACTGGCATAGGGAAGTGTTACAGGAGAAAACTCCCTCTACCAATATACGTTGGCACCCTCTCTAGAACCTATAGATTTCAAGTCCTTTGAAGCACTGAGGAGGGTCACCCAACCAGGATGTGCCAGGCCTTCCTGACTCGAAGGCCACTGTCCACTCCACGATGCCATCCCTTTATTATATATGGAAGCAGATAGAAATATGAACAAAATAACCACAAGGTAACATTGGGCAGAAGCACCAGCGCCTGAATATCCAGAGAGGCTTCAAGGAGGCAGTGCTTGGAAGGAAGCTAGAGAGGGCAGGAGGGAGGGGATGCCAGGCATGAGGGACAGCCTGCACAGACATGGGAGATGGGGCCTCAGGTGAAGAAAGGAGATGACTGCTGTGGCTGGGATAGAGGGTGCATGATCGGTCTGATCACAGACATTAAATATCCCACAGCCATCAGGAGCCACTGAAGATCATGGAAGGGGGAAAGAAGAGGGTACTTGTGTGGCTAGAAGCTACAGGTACTGCACTGAGCACTTCACAATGATGACAACTGAGAAAGGAGAGCCTGGAGGAGGGGTCCAGGTGGGCAGTGCCCAGGGCCCAAGCCAGCATGGTGCTGTGAGTGGAACAGCTCCTGGGGAGGTGGCCTGGCTGGCTGTGGGGGGAGGGGGCGCCAAGGGGCTGAGGATTCCTGCGTGATGGCCAGTAGTCCAGGGCCCTGGACAGAAATGAGTAAGCTAGCTTCAGAGGGGACAGGGGACAGAAAAGTCTGCGTATTTCTACTACTTAAAATCTCTCCACTGTCTTTGCTTGCATTGGTTTCAGCTTTGGAAGATTTCCTCTTCAAAGCAGCTATATGTTAAACCATCAAAAAAGAATATTTTATTTTATGAAAGTTAGACAATAATATATTTAGGACAATTAAACCTAAATTTAATTGTTGACATTTCAACTGATTATCTATAACCAATAATTATTACAATTGTAGAAGGGTCTTTTTGAAACCTAGATTATTCTACTGCACTCACCAAAATGTATGAGTAAGAAATAACTCATCTCCCAGGACTTTGCTCTCCCACCCCATGCTGTTTAGCTTCAAGCTTTCACACTCCACACTGCTGTGCTTCAAGCAGTTTGAACACTGGCTCATCTGCTCAGGAACCCGTGCTCACGGACAGCGACGACGACGTCCATCCCGACCTCATCAGCACAAGCCACTGTGCTGCGTTCAAAGGGACTTAGCAGAGGAATTCACTAAGCTTGTCTTGTATTTGTCATCCTTTTCTTCACTGAGATCACCACCCTTGGAAGCTCCACGGATCTTGGCCATAACTTCTGGGAGCACACAAGCTGTCTCTTGCTGCTTCCACCCCAGGTTGTTCAGTCTCATTTGACTGTTCCTGACCCCACTGGGGTTTTCGTGGCAGATACTGGAGTATCAGTGCAGTTCATTTGACAGAGGAGGAAACTGAGGCAAACAGTTGGATGACTTATCCAGAATGACATAGTGTCTGAGGCCAGACTCGAACTGGGGATGATAAACCTCCCCGGCTCCAAGCCCTGTGCCATCCACTCCCTCCTCCCCCATAGGTTTTTCCATACCCCACCTTAAGGGACTGGTTCTTGCTCCAGGATGACCTCCCCTGACAATAGACCCACACTGCCCTCTGCTGGTGAGGCTTGGGAAAACGTGGCCCTAGACTTCCCTTCTTTCACCAGGGTTCTAAATGGGCAGACTGGGCTTTGTCTCTTTGCCATCCATTACACACCTTCCAGCATCCGCCTGCGGAGGAATACGCCCCTCCCCGACAAGCCACCCCACACTGATGTCTCACTCCTGACTTGGGACAGTCCTGGCCTAGAGCAGGTATGATGGCGCAGGGGTCAGTGCTGAGATCATGGTAAAGCCAAAGCCAACCACAGGCTGGGCTGGGTGGGGTCTTCCTTCCTTCACCTGGTAGCTGGTGCTCCTCTTCTGGTGTGGGCCCTCCCAGCCGCCATGCTCAGATGGCCTACGTGCTACATGACTGCCTCCCTTCTGGACTCTGAGAGTCCTTTCTAGCTAGGACAGAATCCGTTCTCAAGCTGACTCCAACCAGATAGCCTCCCTTCTCAGGCCAAAGGCAGTTCACAGGTAATTTTGATCACATACATCCCTAACAAGAAAAATGACCACCCACACACTTACAGATTTTATCTACGGAACATCCCAGCATCAACACACTCAAGTTCAAAAGGATAGTGACGCTTAACTGTTTGTAAGTAATTTATTTCAACAAAAATCACGCCAACCCCCAACCCCTCTGGACCTTGCTGCAGCACCAGCCACACTGTGGGGTGCCGAGGGCAGCCTGCTTCTGAAGAGCTTGGTTTTTCAACATCCCATTGAAGAACGACAGGAACATTCCTAAGTCTCCCTTCGCCAAAGGGTTCTCTCTCCTCCTGAGGTTTCTCAGTCATTGTTAAGACTTCACCTTTACCTAAAGGGAGAAAACACAAACCCTGTCCATTTGGGACCCTCAGACTTTGTGTAAGAGACAACAGACCTGCAAGTCCCATAGCCCTCAGGAGGCGGCAGCAAACCACATCGAGGCCTACCCCCCCACCCCTGCCTGGGCACCGTCCCCATAGCTTGTGAGGGTCCTGCTCCCGAGGGCAAGCAGCTTCCTCACTCTGGGTCCTTTGGACATCTGATGGGGCCTAGGGGTCGGCATGACCTTTCTTTTCACCCTCTTACCCTGAGCTCCACAAATCTGGGAGGAGACAGGGCCCCTCAGACCCCTGGGAGTCAAAGGCCCAGGGGGCACTGAGTGTCTTCATAGGAGTCAGAGCCCAGTGCTGACATCATCGGGGCACCCAGTATTCCCTCTACCCCTGATGCCCCAGCACTACCAATTTCCCCCTGCACTCAATCTGGCGGTCCTCTCCCAACCGAGGTACGAAATAGGGGTGGGTAAGGAAGGTTCAGAACCCAGTGACTTGACTGGGTTTTCCCTACCAGGGCTGCCCCCTCCACATCCCTTGGACAGAGGGTGAGTAGCACTCACACACCGCCCTGCCCCTCCTGGCTCTGAGGACCCTCCCCATTCATACACTTCTGCTCCTCAGCTAAGATTGGATTGTTTCGATGGCTGAAGTTCCCAGGTAGTCCCAGACCCTGGACTGCCTCTAAGTGATGGGGGAGGGACAGGGGACCCCCATACCCCAGAGTGAAAGGAGCTGAACGCAGAAAGACTGCTACCAGGTCCTTGTTGGGGGCAGAACTTGGGTACGAGGGGCGGTAGATGGCCCCAGAGCAGGCTGGGAGGCTGATGAGGCAAGGCTCCTGAAGGCCTAGATGTGCCCAGTGAGACACTACGAAGCAGGGACTGCTGGGGGTGAGGCAGAAGGGAGACAGGTTCAGTCCCCACCAAGGCAGGAACTAGTGGGAGCCCATTTACAGCTGTGGCAGGGATTTTCTCTTTCTTTTCATTTTCCAACAAGGCAGAAGGTAGAGAAGAAACAAATGAAAAGATGATTTAAAAAAGGGTGCGGAGACAGAGTCACAGATAGACCCAGACAGGGCATTGGGCCCTGGAGGGGCTGGGGCAGACACCCCCAGACTCAGACTAGGAAGGATGGACAGCAGAGCAGCAGGGTGGGGTGAGAGGCAGAACCAGGGCCGTAGGGAGGGGGGGCAGACCTTCTTTTCCAAGAGCTAGGATCCCTCAGACCCCCAGGAATCAAAGCCTGAGGGGCACCATGTTTATGGTAAGGGATTCAGAGCCCAGCACAGTTATCACAGGAGGCACAGCTCCCTGGTCTGGTCTGCCCTTGCCCATGAGGGGCCCTCTGAGCCCAAGGCTCCCAAACCCTCAGTGATATTCCATTACACCTCCCCCCCAAACCCAATGAACCCCTCAACCACAGGTGGCTCCCCCGCTGCACTCCCTGCCTTCCCCAGACACCTTCAGAGGTCCAGGTAAGTCAAAGAACTTGAGCTAGAACATCCCAGCAACGTGGAGCTGGGCCCCAATGCCCATTCTGCGGGTGGCAAGCCCCCTCTGCATCTTCACCCACAAATGAGAGAGCTGAGATGGTCAACCCTAGGACTTAGGAAGGGGAGGACTTCCATCGTGGAAGGGACCTTTGCTGTCCTGGTGTGGCCAACAAAGACAGAAGTAGGAAAGGAGCTATGACTCAGCCACCCTGGGCACGACTCAGGGTAGGGAAGGTGCACTCCCCTCCCCTCCCCTCCCAATTCACAGACTCACCCGTGGTAGGTGGCGTGAGGGTCAGTGCCCTCCATCATCACTTGGGCAAAGATGAGGAGAGGGCTGCTGGGGACACCATGGGGCACACAGGGCCAGGCCGGGAGTCAGGAAGACCCCAGTTCTAATCCAGCCTCAAGACCATCACTTCTCTGCCTGCTTCAGTCTCCTCATCTGTAAGATGGAGATAATAAGAGCACCCGCCTCCCAGGGCTGTTGTGAGGATCACATAAGACAACACTGGCAGTGCTTAGCGTACACAGCAGGCGCTCTATAAATGTTGGTTACTTGGCTACAGGGCAGCTACCCACGATCCGAGGAACGAGGTGATTCCCATGTGGGCAGGGGGGTGGCCTGCAGAGCAGGGTTGTCAGTGACACCCCCCGCCCCCCACAGCTCACATACACACACACATTCACGGTCAGAGACATAGCCCCACTCACACTGCAGCACATGCACACAGCTGGAGAAACAGGCCCAGGTGGGGAGGGAGTGTGGGCCCAGACTGTGCCTCCTGAAGATGACCAAGGCCCAGAAGGGCAGACCCAGGGCTGCAGAGAGGGGCCACATCTTTAGGCTGTGGGGCAGCTCAGCTCTCCTTACACACCTTAGAATGGGGAAGGGGGGCTGGGGAGGACACTTGGGGCAATGAACCCCATGTATCCCTACTGGGAGGTCCTAGCACCCCAAAACCAAGGGAGACGATGGTGGGGGTGGTGTATCTCTCAAGGACACGTCAGGGAACAGTATGATTGGGGTGGGGGAAGCCCAAGCTTCCAGACTCAGGACTGGGGGAGGGGGGTGTCCCTCCCAAGGCATACCCTGCCCACCTCCCACAGCAGAAGCCTAGATTGTAATCAGTCACAGATCCTGCCCTGTCTTTGGGAAGTCCTTGCCCCTGAGCCCAAGGGAGCTGGAGCCAGGGCCCCTCAGACCCCTGGGAGTCCAGGGGGCACTTGGTCTGTCCTTCACACGGAGTCAGCGCCCAGTGCTGGCATCATTGGGGTGCCCAGCTGGCTGGCAGTGGTCACTACAGGGTCCCTGACAGATCCAGTGCCATGTGCCCATTCCACCAAGGGGGTGTGGAAAGCCCCCTCCAGACATGACAGCAGACTCACCACTGATCCTTATCTGTGGCATCCTGTCCAGACGGTCCCTGACCTCAAGACCAGGACACCTGCAAGGGAGAAATGAGAGGACAAAAGGTGGGGTTGAGCAGAACAGAAAGAGAAACAGTGGGGAAAGCCCCCAGAGCCGGGGCCCCTCAGACCCCTGGGAGTCAAGATCCAGGGGGCACCATGTCTGTCTTCAACAGAGTCAGAGCCTAGTGCTGGCATCATTGGGGTCCCCTCCCTGGGGGGTATGAGGGGGTCTGGGAGAAAGAACAGAAGCACAATCAGGTAATACTTCAGTGAGCCCCAACACCCCCTCCCCCAAAGTGAGAGGAAAGATCCTCTCTCTGTTGGCAGGGGGGCCTAAGTCCAGAGCAGACGCCCCCAGGGCTGACCTCCCACGGTTCCCACCCACCACAAGGCTCTGCAATGATCAAGACCTTCCTTGCCCCCACACCCCAATGCCTGAGGCCCTCCCAGGTCACCCTGCTGATTCCCAGGGCACCTCCCTTCCCAGGGGGGCCTGAGCCCAGGCCGGGCAGCAGAGGATCCCAGAGTCCATGGGCCTGTCCCTCTTGAAGGAAAAGGTTGTGGTTCTCTGCCTTTCTAAGTGATTCGGTGCCACTGGACACAGAGAGGGACCAGCATGGGGGTATGGGGCAGACACCCCTGATCTAGGCAGATGGGGGGGTCACAGCAGTGGGGGTGGGGTGGGGCAGATGGGGGGGTCACAGCAGTGGGGGTGGGGTGGGGCAGATGGGGGGGTCACAGCAGTGGGGGTGGGGTGGGGCAGATGGGGGGGTCACAGCAGTGGGGGTGGGGTGGGGCAGATGGGGGGGTCACAGCAGTGCAGGGGAGAGCATGGGCCCCCCCATCGGCAGAGGGGGAGTGTCTCACCACAAGGAGTGGAGAGCGGCTCCCACCCTAAGAGAAACGGGGGGATGGGAGGCAGAACCAGGGCTGGGGGCCCACCCCCTCAGTGGCCCCCCGCTGCTCCCCGTCCCATGAGCCCCTCTCCCACAGGTGGGACCCCCGCCCCGGGGGCACACAGCAGGTGCTTACTAAATGCTCCCAGGCTGCCCCGGCCAGGACGTTCTCCTCCTCTTCACCCCCTCCCCAAGCGGGGTCCGCCGCCTTTGGTCCTGAAGAGAGAGAGGGGTTATTGGGGGCCCCAGCGCCACGTGCTCGCCCCTCCCCCCACCACGTGCTTTCCCTACTCACGCGCTGCCTCCGAGGGAGTCCCACAGGCCGCTCACGTGAACGGCCCCCCCATGGCGGTGCGGAGCCCCCCCTCCGCGGGGCGCGTGGACTCACGAGCCGAGCACGAGCCCACGTGGAGGGATGAGGGGGAGCAGCGGGCCGCACCCGGCCCAGCCGAGCCCAGCAGCCGCCGCGCCTGCGCAGTGCGCGAGATGACTGCGGCCGCCGAGCTTCCGGCCATGCGCACGAGGCGGAGGAGGCGGGGCTGGACAGGGGGCGGGGACAAGAAGGGGATTGCCAGGGGAGGGCGGGGCTTCGTACGCTTCCCAGCCGTCGTAGGGGCGGAGACGCCTGCGCAGAGACAGTCAGAGACCCCCAGAGACCCTGCAGAGACTCCCAGAGACCCCTGCCCAGAGACAATCAGAGACCCCCCAGAGACCCTGCAGAGACCCCCAGAGACCCTGCAGAGACTCCCAGAGACCCCCGCCCAGAGACAATCAGAGACCCCCCAGAGACCCTGCAGAGACCCCCAGAGACCCTGCAGAGACTCCCAGAGACCCTGCTCAGAGACAGTCAGAGACCCCCAGAGACCCTGCAGAGACCCCCAGAGACCCTGCAGAGACTCCCAGAGACCCCCGCCCAGAGACAATCAGAGACCCCCCAGAGACCCTGCAGAGACCCCCAGAGACCCTGCAGAGACTCCCAGAGACCCTGCGCAGAGACAGTCAGAGACCCCCCAGAGACCCTGCAGAGACCCCCAGAGACCCTGCAGAGACTCCCAGAGACCCTGCAGAGACTCCCAGAGACCCTGCGCAGAGACAGTCAGAGACCCCCCAGAGACCCTGCAGAGACCCCCAGAGACCCTGCAGAGACTCCCAGAGACCCCCGCCCAGAGACAATCAGAGACCCCCCAGAGACCCTGCAGAGACCCCCAGACACCCTGCAGAGACTCCCAGAGACCTCCGCCCAGAGACAATCAGAGACCCCCCAGAGACCCTGCAGAGACCCCCAGAGACCCTGCAGAGACTCCCAGAGACCCTGCGCAGAGACAGTCAGAGACCCCCCAGAGACCCTGCAGAGACCCCCAGAGACCCTGCAGAGACTCCCAGAGACCCCCGCCCAGAGACAATCAGAGACCCCCCAGACACCCTGCAGAGACTCCCAGAGACCCTGCGCAGAGACAGTCAGAGACCCCCAGAGACCCTGCAGAGACCTCCAGAGACCCTGCGCAGAGACAGTCAGAGACCCCCAGAGACCCTGCAGAGACAGTCAGAGACCCCCAGAGACCCTGCAGAGACTCCCAGAGACCCCCGCCCAGAGACAATCAGAGACCCCCCAGAGACCCTGCAGAGACCCCCGCCCAGAGACAATCAGAGACCCCCCAGAGACCCTGCAGAGACCCCCAGACACCCTGCAGAGACTCCCAGAGACCCCCGCCCAGAGACAATCAGAGACCCCCCAGACACCCTGCAGAGACTCCCAGAGACCCTGCGCAGAGACAGTCAGAGACCCCCAGAGACCCTGCAGAGACCCCCAGAGACCCTGCGCAGAGACAGTCAGAGACCCCCAGAGACCCTGCAGAGACAGTCAGAGACCCCCAGAGACCCTGCAGAGACTCCCAGAGACCCCCGCCCAGAGACAATCAGACACCCCCCAGACACCCTGCAGAGACTCCCAGAGACCCTGCGCAGAGACAGTCAGAGACCCCCAGAGACCCTGCAGAGACCTCCAGAGACCCTGCGCAGAGACAGTCAGAGACCCCCAGAGACCCTGCAGAGACAGTCAGAGACCCCCAGAGACCCTGCAGAGACTCCCAGAGACCCCCGCCCAGAGACAATCAGAGACCCCCCAGAGACCCTGCAGAGACCCCCGCCCAGAGACAATCAGAGACCCCCCAGAGACCCTGCAGAGACCCCCAGACACCCTGCAGAGACTCCCAGAGACCCCCGCCCAGAGACAATCAGAGACCCCCCAGACACCCTGCAGAGACTCCCAGAGACCCTGCGCAGAGACAGTCAGAGACCCCCAGAGACCCTGCAGAGACCCCCAGAGACCCTGCGCAGAGACAGTCAGAGACCCCCAGAGACCCTGCAGAGACAGTCAGAGACCCCCAGAGACCCTGCAGAGACTCCCAGAGACCCCCGCCCAGAGACAATCAGACACCCCCCAGACACCCTGCAGAGACTCCCAGAGACCCTGCGCAGAGACAGTCAGAGACCCCCAGAGACCCTGCAGAGACCCCCAGAGACCCTGCGCAGAGACAGTCAGAGACCCCCAGAGACCCTGCAGAGACTCCCAGAGACCCTGCGCAGAGACAGTCAGAGACCCCCAGAGACCCTGCGCAGAGACAGTCAGAGACCCCCAGAGACCCTGCAGAGACAGTCAGAGACCCCCAGAGACCCTGCAGAGACTCCCAGAGACCCCCGCCCAGAGACAATCAGAGACCCCCCAGACACCCTGCAGAGACTCCCAGAGACCCTGCGCAGAGACCCTGCAGAGACCCCCAGACACCCTGCAGAGACTCCCAGAGACCGTGCAGAGACCCCCAGAGACCCTGCAGAGACCCCCAGAGACCCTGCAGAGACTCCCAGAGACCCTGCGCAGAGACAGTCAAAGACCCCCAGAGACCCTGCAGAGACTCCCAGAGACACTGCGCAGAGACAGTCAGAGACCCCCAGAGACCCTGCAGAGACTCCCAGAGACCCTGCGCAGAGACAGTCAGAGACCCCCAGAGACCCTGCGCAGAGACAGTCAGAGACCCCCAGAGACCCTGCAGAGACAGTCAGAGACCCCCAGAGACCCTGCAGAGACTCCCAGAGACCCCCGCCCAGAGACAATCAGAGACCCCCCAGACACCCTGCAGAGACTCCCAGAGACCCTGCGCAGAGACCCTGCAGAGACCCCCAGACACCCTGCAGAGACTCCCAGAGACCGTGCAGAGACCCCCAGAGACCCTGCAGAGACCCCCAGAGACCCTGCAGAGACTCCCAGAGACCCTGCGCAGAGACAGTCAAAGACCCCCAGAGACCCTGCAGAGACTCCCAGAGACACTGCGCAGAGACAGTCAGAGACCCCCAGAGACCCTGCAGAGACTCCCAGAGACCCTGCGCAGAGACAGTCAGAGACCCCCAGAGACCCTGCAGAGACCCCCAGAGACCCTGCGCAGAGACAGTCAGAGACCCCCAGAGACCCTGCAGAGACTCCCAGAGACCCCCGCCCAGAGACAATCAGAGACCCCCCAGACACCCTGCAGAGACTCCCAGAGACCCTGCGCAGAGACAGTCAGAGACCCCCAGAGACCCTGCAGAGACCCCCAGAGACCCTGCGCAGAGACAGTCAGAGACCCCCAGAGACCCTGCAGAGACTCCCAGAGACCCTGCGCAGAGACAGTCAGAGACCCCCAGAGACCCTGCAGAGACAGTCAGAGACCCCCAGAGACCCTGCAGAGACTCCCAGAGACCCCCGCCCAGAGACAATCAGAGACCCCCCAGACACCCTGCAGAGACTCCCAGAGACCCTGCGCAGAGACCCTGCAGAGACCCCCAGACACCCTGCAGAGACTCCCAGAGACCGTGCAGAGACCCCCAGAGACCCTGCAGAGACCCCCAGAGACCCTGCAGAGACTCCCAGAGACCCTGCGCAGAGACAGTCAAAGACCCCCAGAGACCCTGCAGAGACTCCCAGAGACACTGCGCAGAGACAGTCAGAGACCCCCAGAGACCCTGCAGAGACTCCCAGAGACCCTGCGCAGAGACAGTCAGAGACCCCCAGAGACCCTGCAGAGACCCCCAGAGACCCTGCGCAGAGACAGTCAGAGACCCCCAGAGACCCTGCAGAGACTCCCAGAGACCCCCGCCCAGAGACAATCAGAGACCCCCCAGACACCCTGCAGAGACTCCCAGAGACCCTGCGCAGAGACAGTCAGAGACCCCCAGAGACCCTGCAGAGACCCCCAGAGACCCTGCGCAGAGACAGTCAGAGACCCCCAGAGACCCTGCAGAGACTCCCAGAGACCCCCGCCCAGAGACAATCAGAGACCCCCCAGACACCCTGCAGAGACTCCCAGAGACCCTGCGCAGAGACCCTGCAGAGACCCCCAGACACCCTGCAGAGACTCCCAGAGACAGTGCAGAGACCCCCAGAGACCCTGCAGAGACCCCCAGAGACCCTGCAGAGACTCCCAGAGACCCTGCGCAGAGACAGTCAAAGACCCCCAGAGACCCTGCAGAGACTCCCAGAGACACTGCGCAGAGACAGTCAGAGACCCCCAGAGACCCTGCAGAGACTCCCAGAGACCCTGCGCAGAGACAGTCAGAGACCCCCCAGAGACCCTGCAGAGACTCGCAGAGACCCCCGCCCAGAGACAATCAGAGACCCCCAGACACCCTGCAGAGACTCCCAGAGACCCTGCGCAGAGACAGTCAGAGACCCCCCAGAGACCCTGCAGAGACTCCCAGAGACCCTGCGCAGAGACAGTCAGAGACCCCCAGAGACCCTGCAGAGACCCCTGCCCAGAGACAATCAGAGACCCCCCAGACACCCTGCAGAGACTCCCAGAGACCCTGCGCAGAGACAGTCAGAGACCCCCAGACACCCTGCAGAGACTCGCAGAGACCCCTGCCCAGAGACAATCAGAGACCCCCCAGACACCCTGCAGAGACTTGCAGAGACCCCTGCCCAGAGACAATCAGAGACCCCCCAGACACCCTGCAGAGACTCCCAGAGACCCTGCGCAGAGACAGAGACCCCCAGAGACCCTGCAGACCACTATCCAGAGTACCCAGAGATAGCCAAAGACCCTGCCCAGAGGCCCTCCAGGGCTATTTCCCCAACTCCCACCTGAAGAGGCAAATTGGGACCAGAGGTGGTAGAGGTGTTACCCTAGAAGGGGTGACTCTTCCTCTCCTGGAGATTCTGTGGGGAGGCCTCAGAGACCCTCACCAGCCTTCTGCTCCTCTGCTCCTCTCCTCTCTAGGTTTTCAGGACCCTTCCTCCTCCTGGCTCTCCTACTCCCTCTCCGTGGGCTCCTCTTCTGTGTCCTAAGCTGGAGCCTCCTCCAGGCCACACCCTCTAACCACAGGGTCCCTCATGGCTCTGTCCTGGGCCCTCTTCTCCCTCCATTATACTTCCCTTGGTGACTTCACTGACTCACATGGATTTAACGACCATCTCTATGCTGAGGATTTTCAAGTCTACCTTTCTTGCCCCAGTCTCTGCGGACCTCTCATCTGACCTCTCTAACGGTCCTTCAGACATCTCTGTTCAGTTGTTGTTCAGTCCTGTCTGATTCTCCATGACCCCATCTGGGGTTTCCTTTTCAGAGGGGTTGGAGTGGTTTGTCATTTCCTTCTCCAACTCATTTGACAGATGAGGAAACTGAGGCAAAGAGGGTCATATTTCTAGTAAGTATCTAAGGCTGGATTGGAATTCAGGGGCATGAATCTTCCTGACTCCAGTGCTCCATCAACTGCCTCATCCAGGGGCCCCATGTCCTTTAGACATCTTAAATAGGTACAAAAGAGAACTCCTTACCTTGCCCCCTGAGCCCCACCCATCACAGCAGAGGGCAGCTCCATCCTCCCAGGCCCTCCAGCTCCCAGCCAACATGGCAGCAAAGCTTGTCAATTTCACCTGTGCGCCATCTCTCTGATACGCCCCCTTCTCTCCTCTGATACTGCCACCTCTCTGGTACAGACCCTGGATCCCTCACACCTGGATTACTACAATCGCCCATGGGGAAGGGTGGTTTGGGGAGGGTCTGCCTGCTTCAAGTCTCTCCCCCTCCACTCCTTCCTCCATTCAGTCACCAAAGGGAGTTTTCTAAGGCCAGATCGAACCACATTACACCCCTCCCTCACACCCCTACTCATAACCTCCATTGACTCCCTTTCACCTCCAAGATCAAATACCAAATGCTCCCTCATTCAAAGCCCTTCAGACCTGGCTGCTCCTCCCATCCCACTCTGTACCACGTACCCTTCCCTCCAGTGACCATGGCCTCTTGGCTACTCCACCCACAAGACCCTCCACCATTGGGCTCCTCCTCTCCACCTCCCAGCCTTCCTGCTTCCTTCGAGGCCCATCTAACATCCCACCTTCTACAGAACCTCTTTTCCTGCCTCATTTCTCTGACTTATCCCCTCTAAAGCTAGTCTGTACAAAGATGTTTGCACGCTGCCTTCCCCATTCGACAGGGAGCTCCTGAATGGGCAGGAATTGTCTTTTGTTTTTCTTTGTCCTCCCAGTGCTTAGCACAGCGAGCTGGACACATAGTTGGTGCTTACTGACTGGGCACTGTCTGGGCATACCCAATGGCCATGCAGAAACTCTCATATGTGAAGCTTCCATATGGACATGCACAGTTCTGCTGGCTGACGCAGCCATGCTCAGTGGGTTGGCCACGCAGTCAGCCCTCTGCACACATCCTGGGCTGTGCTTAGAAATGTCACAAGACCAATGAGAGGGCTCTGCCTGGGCATCTACCTCCTGTCCTCAATCCATAGGCCAGGACAGTTCACTCAGCGTACCTGCCACAATGTCCCAATCTGGACGTTCTATAGGAAAACTTGAGCTCTACCAACGAACACTGTCGTAGTGAAGGGCAAAGTCTAGGGGCCTGGAGAAATTCTTCAGTATGGCACACCAGTTATACAATGGCATGTTTGCCCAGGTTCTGGATAGTGGACAATGTTTTCATGCCTTCCCAGTCACCAGTGGAGTGAAACAGGGCTGTGTGCTTGCTCCCAGGCTTTTTAGCATGTTTTTAGCCATGTTGACAAATGCTTTCAATAAGGATGAACATGCATCAAGGTCACCTACCGTACTGATGGTAAGTTCTTCAACTTGAAAAGGCTACAAGCCAAGACCAAAGTGGAGGGAGTGTTAGTGCATGATTTTCTGTTTGCAGATGATTGTGCACTCAATGCAACCTCTGAAGCTGAGATGCAGCAAAGTATGGATCAATTCTCTGCTTCCTGTGCTAATTTTGGCCTAATAATTAACAGGTGCTCCATCAGGCACCACCACACCATCCGTACATGGAGCCATCGGTTACAACAAATGGAGAAGTTTTGAATGCTGTGGATAAGTTCACTTATCTTAGCAGCGTACTTTCCAGGGATGTACACATTGACAATGAGGTTGAGGGATGCATTGCCAGAGCTAGGTCAGTGTTTGAGAGGCTCTGAAGAAAAGTTTGGGAGAGAAGAGGTATTAGACTGACTACCAGACTGAAAGTCTGCAGAGCCATTGTGCTTCATTGTTGCATGCCTCTGGAAACCTGGACAGCCTACCTGTGCCATGCCAGGAAATGGAATCATTTCCATTTGAATGGTCTTGGGAAGATTCTGAAGATCACCTGGCAGGATAAGATAGCAGATACTTTAGCAAACTAAACTGCCAAGCATTCAAACTCTACTACAGAGGGAACAGCTCTGATGGACTGGTCACGTTGTTCAAATGCCAAATAAATGCTTGCCAAAAAGACTATTTTATGGAGAACTTGCATGGGGCAGGGGAGCACATGGGGGTCAGAAGAGGCGATACAAGGACACTCTCAAGGTCTCTTTTAAGAACTTTGGAATTGGTTCTGTGACATGAGAGACACTGGAACAGGACTGCTCAGCATGGCATGCCCTCATCAGAGAAAGTGCTGTGCTCTATGAGCAAAGCAGAATGGAAATAGCTCAAAAAGAAACATGAGATGCACAAATTTAGAAACATCTCCATTCCAAATGTTCACACAGACTATTTGTGCCTGACCTGTGGTAGAGCATTCCGAGCTCCCATTGGTCTGATCAGCCACAGTTAGACGCACTGAAACTTGACTCCAACATAGCAATGTCATTCTGGTCCAACAATCAACCAGGCAGTGCAGGGCATGGCACCTGACCATAACCAATTAACGTTTATATTGAGCTTACTGTGTGCCAGGTACTGTACCGAGCATCTCATTAATTGTGATCTCACTTGGTTCTCACAACAACCCTGAGAGGTAGGTCCTGTTATTATTTCCACTTCACAGATGAGGAAATTGAAGGAAACAGAGGTTAAGTGACTTGCCCAGGGTCACATATCTAGGACATGGAGGAGGTTGAATTTGAATTCAGGTCTTCCTGAATTGATCCACTGTGTCACCTATCTGCAACAGTCAATAAACCTTTATTAAGAGCCTATTGTGTGCCAAGCATTGAGCTAAGGGTTTTATACTTCCAGTGTTGGAAAACTAGCCAAGACTGAGTGACTTCAGTTTTTCACTGGTACACATGGCATTTGTCTGTTGTGATGACTCCAATACCAGGTCACTAAGAAGTGTGACAATTCACAGAAGCTTTTTACATCCTGTTTTCTCAATCACCTGTGGTATGTGCCACCCCTACATGTATACATGTGGCAGTGGGACTCTTCTGGTTGTATTTGTATATCATGCCACTCACACGTAAGGGCTGTGACGATTTTGTGGAATTAAAGGGTATGAGGTCATTCTCTAAAAGTTGAAACTCATGACTATTGAGAGGAGCAGGTGCAGCAGGGGAATGTCCTGATGCTCATGGCCAGGATGAGATTCCTGGCCTCAGGAGACTGGGCATAAATGCATCATGGACTTGGACCGGCTGACCTCACTTTATGGTGCTTTCTGTTTCTTACAGATTAAAGGTTTGCTGCAACCCCACATGGAGAAAGACTGTTGGTGCCATTTTTCCAACAGTGTAGGCTCACGATATTTCCAGCTTTTTCATTACTGTTACATCTGCTTTGTAGATCTTTGATGATACTTTGGTCATTACTTTGGGCCCATATAAGGCAGTAAACATAATCAAGAAATGTGGGTGTGTTCTGCCTCTTCTGGGGCCCACTCTGATCCCTGGGACCCAACAATATTGGAATTGGGTCAGTTAACAACCTACAATGGCCCCTGAGTGTTGAAATGAAAGGAAGAGTCGATTGATGTAGCAAGCATCAAAGTCATCTTATTTTAGGAAGTGGCCCTAGTCCCCCCACGCTGGTCATTCAGCAGCCGTCCACCTGGAGGCAAGGCCTTCCTCCAGCAACAAGATGAAGACTTTCTGAAGGCTCACAGGAGGGGTAGCCTTCTTTTTTTTTTTTATCAATAAAGCATTTTAAACTAAGGTGTGTACATTCTTTTATAGATATAATAATAGTATTGTACACCAAATAAACTGTGGTGTCGTGTAGACATGAATTCATGTGACTCTCTTGATTGCAATATTTGCTTTATTGAAGGGGTCTGGAACAGAATCCTCATTATCACTGAGGCAGGCCCACACAGGAAACAGGCAGAGGGAGCTTGAGACATCCTGTCCCCCAAAATTTGGTGGGAGGTGCTGATGAAGGCATGTGGTACACTGCCTGGGCCCTGAGGAAAGAAGGGGGTGAACCAAAGGGATTCCCCTGGAGCCAAGGCCAAAGACCTTCTGGGTAATCCACTATGAAAGGCCTGGTGAAAGACTAGGGGGCCAGGGCATAGACAGAATGAGGTTCTACCTGGCCTGGAGGTGCTGAAGTAGACTACCATCATCGACAGAGCTGGGATGCTTTGGAGAGTAGGGACAGCTGTGCAGAGTATCAATGAGGGGAAGGCCTATCGGCAGACCTCATCCAGAACAGTGCTGTGAGTCACTGGTGCTGTATAGGTCCCTGAAGGAAGGAGGGAGGGACGGAAGTAGGGAAGGAAAGAAGGAGGGAGGGAGGAATGGAAGGAAGGAGGAAGGAAGGAGGGAATGGGAAAGAATGGAAGGAGGGAAGGAAGAAGGAGAGGAGGGAAGAAGTGAAGGAGGAAAACCTCAGTTTTCTTCTACATTCAAGTCAGACTCCCCCTTCTTCATGATACCTCTCCAATCATCCCTCACAAATTACATTTATTTTGTACATGCCTATGTGGCGAGACTTGAACCTTGGTCTCCCAAGCCGAGTGTGCTGTAGAAGACAGACCCTGAGGGTGACTGGCTGGATCTCCCCAATATCAATTTGACCCTGTGCTTTCTTCTCAGTGTCTTTAACAAAGGATATAGACCAGAGTACAAGGCTGCCCCCACTCAAGGCTCCACAGACCCTGGACAGCAACTCACACGCCCAGGTCACCATCCCCCGCTCACTTGGGGTATGGCTTTGCCAATGAACAGCTAGCTCCTTCTCTGGCCTCAGGACTGAGGGTCTCTGGGGGTTGATCCCCTGCTGGTCCTAATTTCCCCAGGCTCCACAGCCAACAAACTGATGAGAGAGTGACCTCGGGAGCTGCCAGGGTCAGCTCAGTCTATTCTGTCTCCAACCTAAGCACAGAAAAAACAAACCCAGAGCAGACTCAAGTTAACAGGCATCTCCTCAAGGCCAGAAAAGAGCCAAGGCCTTTTCTCCAGAAATATTTCCTGTGCACTAGCTTCCCTGGACTGCCACCAGGGAAAGAGGGTCCTGTGTCTGGAACGCGCACCAGCTTGGTAGCAATTACAATTTTTTTTTTCTTCACCAGGAAGCAAGAAGAGAGGAAAAAATCAAAGTGAATGCAGGTGTGTGCCGTGAAGTGGCAGGCAGAGTGTCCTCCACGTGTGCCTGGAAACAGGTCCCCAAGTACCCAGTGGCTTGGCACTGGACAGAGCAGAGTGGGCATCCTTGAAGGAATAGGCCCTCCTCTGCCTAGCCTCCCTCCCTACTGTGTGCACGTTGCCTCCCCGGCAGAAAAGAAGCCTGGGGAAAGCGGCAGTTTACTTTCCTCTGTTTTTGTCTCTGGCACCTGACGCATGGTAGGTGCTTAATAAATGCACACTGACCTATGCAGTGACTATATGCAGGTCTCTTTTATTGTGTAAGTAAATTATCTAGATTTTGAAGCTTTGGACCAAGTAAAATATGGTAGAAGTTAATAGATACAGATTTCAAACTTTTTCGTCAGCATCGAAGAAATCAGCTTCCTAAGTCCAAGAAGGGGGAAGGCTGGTTGTACAGCAGCTCCCCTGGAAGGTTAGGGAGCAGGAGCTTCCTATGTCAACAGCGTGTGAAATAGGGGCTGAATGGGGAGGCAGGGGTCTAGAAAGATCTGGGACCTAAGGCCCAATATTCACATTTAGGCCAGGGTGTCTAAAGGAAGGCAATTGTTAAACTTTCAGCAGGGAGCTACTACACCTTGGAAATCTGCAAATCAGGACATCCTTTATTGCTCTGTTGATGGTCCAGACTTAAGAACATGCTGATAATGGGAATTAAACTTTAAAATGTGTCCTGCACACAACTGGGAAGTGGATGGTGGATATTTATTTAACATTTGCCAGCACTCAGCTGGATTTATGAAATCTGGTACTACAGAGACAAGAGATAGCCATAAAGTGGACCGCTCTGGCCAAATGAGAGCATGTATAGTGTGCTAATAACAGATTGGACAGAGGTCTCCAGGGACACAGAAGTCACAGCCTGGTAGGAGAACTAGATAGTTGGAGCTATAGAAAGAGAAGGAAAAAGCAACAGAGACAGAGAGAAGTAGGATTTTTAAAACATATCCGGAGGACTTTCCCTGGATGTGTCTCATTCCTCCTAGAGCTAGAGGACAGCTTCCTCTTAGTTCTGCTGGTACTAAAAATTTCAGCTATTGAGAGACCTTAAGTCTTCATCTTGTCCGGGATGAGAAAGAGGGATGCACTGGGAGAAAGGGGAAGGGAGAGGTAGCATGAGGTAAATTATCTCACATGAAAAAAGCATGAAAGAACTATTATAGTAGAGGAGAAATGGGTGGTGGTGGCAGACAATGCTTATTCCTTATTCTCATCAGAGTTGGCTCAAAGAGGAAATAACATACATACTCATAGATAGGTACAGAAATCTATCATATCCTACAGGGAAGGAGGATGGGAAAGGGATAATGGAAAAGAGGGTGGATTGGGGGAGGCAGTGGACAGAACTAAAACACTTTTGAAGAGGAACAGGGTAAAAGGAGAAAGAGAAGAAGAAAGAGGAAAAACAAGATAGATAAATACAGTTAGTAATCATAACTGCAAAAAAAACCCTTTTACAGCAAGTTTCTCCGATAAACACCTCATTTCTCAAATATAAGGAGAACTGAGTTAAATTTATAAGAGTACAAGTCATTCCTCGACTAATAAATGGTCAAAGGATATGAACAGGCAATTTTCAGAAGAAATTAAAGCTATCTATAGTCATATAAAATGCTCTAAATCACTATTGATTAGAGAAATGAGAATTAAAACAGCACTGAGGTATCACTTTACACCTATCAGACTGGTTAATATGGCAGAAAGGAAAATGACAAATGTTGGGGGGAATGTGGGGAAATTGAGACACCAGTGCATTATTGATGTAGTTGTAAACTGATTCAACCATTCTAGAGGGCAGTTTGTAACTATGCTCAAAGGGCAATCAAACCGCACATACCTTTTAACCCAACAATACCACTTCGAGTTCGGTATCCCAAAGAGATCTCTATTTATTTATTTATTTAGTTTTGCCTTAAAAATTTTTTGATGTATTTTATTTTTACATCACCCACATTTCCCATTGGATCCTTTTCCTTCCCCTTCCAGGAGGTTGCCATATAATGTAGAGTAACAAAAGGGAGTGGGAAATAGTTAACTAAAGTGAACCAGTGTATCAAAAAAGTCTGACATAGGTACTGCTTTATTTCTTTCTTATCTCCTACTGATGGTATTATCAAATCTAAGGGCACTTGCAGTTAATGGTTTTTAAAAATAGAATTTCAAATGGTTTTTCCAAAATGGCTGGACCAATTCATAGCCCTGCTAATCATGTGTTAATGTACTTATCTTCCTAAAGCCTTTCAGACATCTACTATTTTTTTCTTTTGTCACCTTTGTTAGTTTTAAAGGTAAGAGATGAAATCATAATTATTTTCTTGCGTTTCTCTTATTATTAGTGATCTGAAACATTCCTTCACATGACTGTTGCAGATTGCAAATCTTTTACAAATTCTTTGTTCACATTCTTTAATCATTGTAAAAAGGAAATAGAATTTACTTTTATGTATCAATTTCCTATAAATCTTTTATATCAGATCTTTACCAGAGACATTCATTTATAAGATTTCCTACAATCTTCACATCCAAAAAGTTTCTATGCCTTATGAATTCTCTTATGTCTAGAAAAGGATACAGTCTTTCTAAAGGTTTTCCCACATTCATTGTATTCAAAAAGTTTGTCTCCGCTGTGTATTCTCTAATGTCCATCAAGGTCTTCACAATGGTGAAAATATTTCTCACATTTGCTACATTTAAATGATTTCTCTTCAGTACGAAATCTCTTATGTTTAGTAAGGTCTCCACACTGACGAAAAGATTTTCCACATTCACTACGTTCAAAGGGCTTCTCTCCACCAGTAATTCTTTTACGGCTGCTAAGGTTTCCATGTTGTTTAAAGCATTTTCCACATTGATTACATTTAAGAGATTTCTATCCAGTATGAATTCTCTTATGTGTAGTAAGAAAGTCACTCCTAAAATATTTCCCATGGTCATCACATTTAAAAGGTTTCTCTCGAGTGTGAATTCTCTTGTATTTAGTAAGCAATTCACTTCTTCTGAAGTATCTTCCACATTCTTTACATTTAAAGGGTTTCTCTCCAGTATGAATTCTATTATGTTTTGTAAGGTATTCATTCCTTCTCAAAAAATTCTCCACATTCATTATATTTAAAGGGTTTTTCTCCAGTCTGAATTCCCAAAGAGATTTTTTTAAAAAGGGAAAGGACCACATGTTCAAAAAGATTTACAGCAGCTTTTTTCATGGTGGCAAAGAATTAGAAATCGAGGGGATGCCCATCAATTAGGGAATGGCTGAACAAGTTGTGGTATATGATTGTAATGGAATATTATTGTGTCATAAGAAATGATAAGCAGAATGATTTCAGAAAAACCTGGAAAGACTCACACGAACTGATGTAAAGTGAAATCAGCTGAACCAGTAGAACACCATACACAGACAACAATATTGTATGATGATCAATTGTGAATGACTTAGCTATTTCAGCAACACAATAATCCAAGACAATTCCAAAGGACTTATGAGGACTCTCTACCTCCAGAGAAAAGAATGATGGAGTTTGAATTCAGATTGAAGCATACTTTTTCTTTATTTTTCTTAGGAGTTTTTTGGTCTGTGCTTTCTTTCACAACATGACTAACATGGAGATATATTCTGTATGACTGTGCGTGCATAACCTACATTAAATTGCTTGCCTTCTCAATGAGGAGGGAGGAGAGGGAAGGAGGGAGAGCATTTGGAATGTAATTTTTTAAAAATGAATGTTAAAAATGTTTTAAATATAATTGGGAAAATAGTTTTAAAAATCCAATCCCTATGAAGTGGAGGCACAGAGGGACCTTTTTCAACATTATAAAAAGTATTTCTCTTAAACCAATATCCAGCATTATATGCAATGAGGATACACTAGAATCTTTTCCAATAAATACAAGAGTAAAAAAGGATGCCCAGTCTTTCCATTATTATTTGATATAGTTCTAGAAATGTTAAAAATAACAAGACAAGAGAAAGAAATTAAAGGCATAAAGATAAGGAAAGATGAGATAAAATTCTTCTCATTTGCTGATGATAGATTTCTTTGAAAAATCCTAGAGAATCAACGAAGATACCAATTGAGACAATTTTTAGCTTCAGCAAAGTTGCATACCTCAAAATAAACTCTCAAAAATCAGCTCTACTTCTACAAAGTAATAACAAATTCAAAATAATAGAAAAATCCTATTCTCAATAACCATGAAATATATAGAGTTATTGGGGGATCAGTTCACCAAATCACACAAAAGACCGGCATAGACTCAATTTTAAAGGACTCCTTAAAGAAATAAAGAACAATTTAAAAAGCTAGTTGAATCTCCAGTGCTCATGGCTAGGTCATGCCAATGAAAAAAAAAAGACAATACTACAAAATTTAATTTACACTTTGATGCTACAAAAATATTTTCTAGAACTTAATGAAATAATAAAATCTATTTGGAAAAACAAAAGACCCAGACTATCAAGGCAAATTATGAAAAGAAGTAGGGGTAAAGGGAGAAGACCACTTCTAGACCTCAAATTATATTATAAAATAGGAGTTATAAAGCCATCCGGTATGAGTTTAAAAAAAAACAGAAAGAGAAATCAATAGAACAGACTAATTGAGGGAAAATGTAAAACAACGAAACTTAATAAGCCACCATTCTATAAGACAGAAAGCACAAAGAAAGAATTCTTTATTTAGGGAAACTGAAAAGGGTTCTGGCAAGAATTAGATTTACCTTAGACTACTTTTCACAGTACATTCTAAATGGATACATGACCTTAATATTAAAGACCATACTACAAAAAAATTAGAAAAGAAAGACCACGTACCTGTCACAGTTATGAGTAAGAGACGTTTTCTTAACAAGCAAGAGAAAAAGGAAATTACAAAAGATAAAGTATTCAGCTTTCATTACCTGAAACTGCATAGACAACATTAATGCACCTAAGATAAGAAGAGATATGGTTGAATGGGAAAAAATCATATTAAATTTCTCTAATAAGGATTTCGTAACAAAGATATAAAAACAATTAATATATACACACACATATATGTACGTAATATGTGTGACAAATAGTCATTCCCCAATAAGTAAATAATCAAAAGATATGGAAAAATAATTCTTTAAAAAGAATTGCAAAAGTAGTGTCTGTGATAAAAGCCTCATTTCTAAAATATATAGAGAACTGAGTCAAATTTACAGGAATACAAATTATTTCCCAATTGATAAATGGTCAAAGGATATCAACAGCCAGTTTTCAGAGGAAGAAATTAAATCTATCTATAGTCATAGGAAAAAAAGCTCTAAATCACTGTTGATTAGGAAGATGCAAATCAAAACAACTCTGAGGTACCACATCACACCTATCAGATTGGCAAACATGACAGAACAAGAAAATGATAAATGTTGGAGAGGATGTGGGAGAGTTGGAACGCTAATTTACTGTTGGTGGAGGTGTGAGCTGATCCCACCATTCTGGAGAGGAACTATGCCCAAAGGGTTACAAAAATGTGCATATACTTTGACCCAGCAATATCTCTTCTAGGATTATATCCTAAAGAGATCATAAAAATTCAAAAAGATCCCACGTTCAAAAATATTTATAGCAGGTCTCTTTGTGGAGGCCAAGAACTGGCAATCGAGGGGATGCTCATCAACTGGGGAATGGCTGAACAAGTTGTGGTATATGAATATAATGGAATGCTATTGTGCTGTAAGAAATGATGAACAGGAGGACTTCAGAGAGGCCTGGAAGAACTTATAAGAACTGATGCTGGGTGAAATGAGCAGAACCAGGAGAACATTGTACACAGTAACAGTGTGCAAGGATTGTTTTCGATAGAATTAGCCCTTTGCAGCAATGCTAGGACCTAAAATATTCCCAAAGGACTGTTGAGGCAAAATGTCATCCACATTCAGAGAGAGAACTATGGAATTAGAACACAGAATGAAGCAGACTATTTTCTCTTGTATTATGTTTCATTTTGGTTTGGTTTTTCTCATGGTTTCTCCTACTCATTTTAATTCTTCTATGAAACATGACTAATGTGAAAATGTGGTTAATAAGAATGTATGCGTAGAATCCATTTAAGACTGCATGCTGTCTCAGGGAGGGAGGAGAGAGGGAAGGGGAGAAAATTTAAGACTTATGGAAGTGATTGTAGAAAACTTAAAACAAATAAATTAATTTTAGAAAAATAAAAAATAATAATGTCAATCTTGAATTGTTCTCAAATATATTAAAATAATAAATTATATTATTTACCAATGCCAAAAGAAAAAGAATTGCAAAGTATTAACAATCACATGAGAAGAAATGCTCTAAATCACTAATTATAAGAGACACACAAACCAAAATAATCCTGAGGCTTTACTTCGCACTTTGAAGACTGGCAAAAATAACCTAAAAAAAATGACAACAATGTTGAAAGGTTGTGGGGAGTTAGGCAGATTAGTCTATTGTTAGGAGCTGTGAATCACTACATCCAATTTGGAAACAAGTTGGAATTATGCAAATAAAATGACCGTAACCTTTGACAGAGATTTCATTATTCCAAGAAAGCCATAAAAAACAAAGGACAAAAACAAAGAAAGTCCTCCCCTAGACAAAGGTATTTATAGCAGCAGTTTTTGTGATAGCAAAGAATTGTAAACAAAGTAGATGAAAATAGATTGGGGAATAGTAACACACATTGTGATACCTGTGAATAAATAGAATATTGCCATGCTGTAACTGATAAAAACAGAGAAGCATGGAAAGATCATATGAACTGATACAGAGTGAAGTAAGCAGAACCAAGTAAACAATAAACAACAGTGATAACAACAACGTAAATGGAAAGAACATGGACACATCGAAACATCAACAGTAAAGGTAACAAAATTATCAAGATCAAACAGCCCTCAAACAGAGAAATATGGGATGTGAGAGATACTCCCAACCCACCTCTTCAGGGAGCTGGGAGATCCATAGGGCTTGCACACTGGAATATGGTTTCAGACTTTTTTCAATATATTCATGAGTTGAGTTATGCTGGGGGGGTTTTCTCTTCCTTTTTATTGTCTTTTTAAAAAATACTATTTGTTACATGAGATGATTCTCTGCAGGGAGTGTGGGAGAAATACTGAGGAAAACTATGATGATATAAAAAACAAAAGACACCAATTAAAAGAAAAAGAAGAAACTGCACCTGCTGTTAGACCTCAGTGTCTCCCCTCTTGCAGTATCTAGATTGGTAGGCACCAAAAAGAGATGGAAATTCAGAGATGAAATAGCTGGGGTGAGAAGGTTCTGATAAGTCAATGCCCAATATAAGCAAAGTCAACAATTTTTGCTAGAGAGGGCAGCTTGGGGGAGAGAATCAAGTCTACAATAAAGCCCTTCAGGTAAGCCTTGAAGGAAACGGGAATCTCTAAGAAAGAGGCGATGGCTCTCGTTGTCAACAAGAATTTTGAGAGCATCTGTTCCCCTTGAAAGAAGGGAACAGAATGCAGAAGGAAGGGTGGAGGACTCTACCAGAGCTGCTCACAATAACGGTAATAATAACAACAGCTAACATTTCTCCAGCTCTGGAAGGTTTGCAAAGCCCATCTCATGGGATCTGCATGACAGCATTAGGAAGTGCTGGCTATGATTATGGACCATTTTACAGATGAAAGAACTGAAACGACTTGACCAGGGTCACACAGCTAATGTCTAATACTCAAGTTGACTCAGGTCTTCCTGACCGCAGGCACAGCATTCTACCCACTGGACTACTCAGCTGCCTTAGTCTGTTTAAGCCAATTTGGATTTTTAATACTGTTAACACTTTACTTTCAAGTTCCTTTTGGTGAGCTCCATTTACTCCAAATACTAGTGAACAAATCTTTTGCAGCTCTTATGAGAAGGGAAATAAAGGTCAGGAACTCAAGTGAGAATGGGAGCTGAAGTGTTTGACAGGTTATAATTCAGAGAGCAATCATTCCTCCTCCTTCACCCCCACCCTACTTTGGGGACTATAAGTCCTCCTCTTTGGGAGTGAACACCAGCTGAGCCGCTAAGTGCTGTTTGTTGAGCTGGTGGAACTCTACCTTCCACTGCCACCTGGTGGCTTGTAGAGTTATAATACAATACTCCAAGACACTTCTCTAGGAATATGCTTCCGTGGGCATCAAACAAACCAAGTGTTTCACTTATGAAGATCATTTTGGAAGCCATATGCAGGATGGAATGGAGAGGGGGAGACGTAGGAAGCCAAGAGTCCAATTGCAAATAGTCCAGATGAGAGGACACAAGAACTTGAACTATGGCAATGATCATGTTAGGGAAGGGTAGTGTGGCAGGTGCAAGAGATATTATGAAGATAGATTCAATGAGACTTAGCAACAGATTGGAACGAGGAAGAGGGAAGGCTCAGAGATGAGATTGGGAACCTGGATAATTGGAAGGATGATTGTGCCTTCAATAGAAATAGAGAAGTATGGAGAGGAATGTTTTCAAAGGATTTGTTGATTTTGAAATATCCAGGGGGAGATGTCTAGCAGTCAGTTAAATTTAGGAGAGAGGTTGAGGCTATGTGTATAGAGTCATTTGAATAAAGATTGAATCCATAGGGGCTGAGGAAGTCACCAAGTCTAGTGAGGGCAGAGAAAGGAACAGCCTCGGGACAGAGCCATACTCAGTGGCTCATAGGATCATAGATGTAGAAAGGACCTCAAACACTAACCCCCTCATTTGATCTTATTTTTCCAATTAACAAATGTTTATTTTCTCTCTCTCCTCCCCTCCCCTACCCCAACACCAACTGAACAAAAGAGAAAGAAACCACATAAATATGTCAAGTGAAAAAAATTCCTTCTTTGGTCACATCCAAAAATATCTCTTGGATTCTGCGTCAAGTCCATCACCTCCCTGGTTGGAGGTGCGTGTACCTGCTTCATCTCCTTTGGTTTTTCAGATGAGAAAATTGAGGTGTAGGGAGGGGAGGTGATTTGCCCAAGGTTGTGAGAGAATGATCTGTCAAAGGAGGCTGAGATGGAGGAGTCAGAAGGGGAGAAAAAGTGTGAGCAGAGGGCTGCGGGAGGGCGAGGGGAGAAGGAAGCTGTACTGCCACCGAGAGGTTGACGAGCTGCAATTGTTTCATTTTGTCTTTCTATCCCCAGAATCTAGTATGGCACCTGGCGCATGGTAGGCCCTTAATCAATGGTTGTTCATTGATTGGATGAATCAAAGGGCATCTACCGGGCACCTGTTATGTGCGAAGCGCTGCACTGACGAACTCAAAAGCAGAACAGCTGTTTCACTTTCACACGGGAGATCCAAGCCATGAGCAAGATGCAAAGGGCTTGAGGAAGAAGAAAGTGGGCAAGCATCTTCTTTAGAGCTGCTTTTGAGGCTAAGATTCTGTCTGTTTCTGAGGCTGAATCATTTGACAATGCCAGGGATCTCCTGAGAGAGAACTTGCCAGACCTTCAGTAGCTAGGACTACATTGAGCAGGTACAGAGGAATCTGTTTTGCTTGACTTTCATATTTGTTCCAAGGATTCTCTGTCTCTGCTTCTCTCCCTCTCCTCCCCTCCCCTCTCCTCCCTCTCCTGTCCTCTCCCCCCCTCCCTCTCCTCCCCTCCCCTCTCCTCCCTCTCCTGTCCTCTCCCCCCCTCCCTCTCCTGTCCTCTCCTCTCCTCTCCTCTCCTTTTCTCTCTTTCTCTCTGTCTTCCTCCCTCCCTCTCTCTCTTTCCTCAATGGAAGCTGATTGAAAGAGAAAGAAAATTAATGTTTGTTAGTTGAAAAAAACTAAATAAAAAAGCAGAGTCAATGAGGATAGGCCATGGCATTTAGCGATGAGGAGTCTGCTGGTGACTTTAGAGAGTGGGTTTCACATGGTAGTGAGTAAGGTCAGCTCCAGGAGGAGGTGAGGAAAAGGAGGCAAGAGGCTACCAGGATGGGCAGCTGAGGAGTTGGCTATGAAGGGAAGAGAGTCAGAAGTTGAAAGTCTAAACTAATCACAGGATGAGGAGAGCTAAGTCTATGTGTAGACAACAACAAGGTACTTGGAGCCAGGGAGAGAGATGAGGAAGAAAAGAGCCCATGGCCTCCGAAGTTCAAGAGCCCACTAGAGGGGTGGCCTGAGCCAAGGGAACAGAGCCTGGGGCCAAGGACGAAAGAGGAGTGGAAAGCGGGGAGAGAAGGGATGTGGAGGACTTGTCAGGTGTGCCAGGAACAATAGTCTGGCTCAGGTACGGCCTGGGCTAGCTGGTCCCTCAGGTTCTTCTGCTTGAGAGACTGGAATTCCTATGACTCTGGGACTCCAATATGGTCCCCACCTTCCTCCAGCCTGGCCAGTAGCCCTGGCCAGACCCTTTCCAACATTGGGGCCCCTTCTAGGGTGCTTCTGTTCTCTTAGAAGGAACACGAGGTTAATTATTCACTGGGACATAGAGTAGGAACAGGACTGGGATGGGGAGGAGGAAAAGGGAGAGAAGGCTAGGGCTCTGGAAATTCCACAGGGTCTGGGGCTTAGAAACCGCTGAGGTCAACCCTTGTTTTATATTTGAAGAAACTGAGGCATAGAGAGGGAAAGAGACTTGTCCAATATTATATCCAGTATCCTAGAATAAAGGACTTAAGAGGTCCGTGGCTCATCCCAGTTCTTTGCACAAGAGTAAACTGAGGCAGGACCATAAAACAATGTCCCCAGCACGCTCCAATGCCAGCTCTTTCTAGCAGAATACAATAAATGTAGACTTGGGAGGGAGAGTGGAGGCACCAGGTTTTTTGGGAGGGGAGGAAACAAGCAGTCACTAAGACCCTTCAGAGCAAGGAGAGGGGGGAGGAACAGGAACAGGAAAGTGGTATTCCTCTGTGACCAAGTGCTCTCCTGACAAAGAGGAGTTTGTTCTAGAGGACTTTGAAGGGCCCTTTCTGTCCTGAGCATGGCCACTCAGCCCTTCTGGCTTCCTGGAGGGTGTGGCAGGGTGGGGTCGGGACTCCAAGGAAAGATCTCCACAATCTCTCCTGGGTGCCCCTCATACCTGCTCCAGGATGTACCTGTGTCAGGAGCTGCTTTTGCTGGTGCTTCGGAGCTCCATGGTGGCTTCCCTCATCAGGTAGTGAGGGCCCCCTCACCCCCAGAATCCTCCCTCCTCTCCTTTCCTCCCCCACCCCCAGCACCTTTCTCTCTGACCTGGACACAAATTTCCTTCCAACCTTTTCCCCAGTTTTCCCCAACATGTCTTTCAATTGCCACAGGACATCCTCCTCATCCCTTTCAGGGGGGAAGGCTCCCCCTCCCCACCATTATTCATGCTCTCCAGGGATGGGGGCTAGGGAACAGAGGACGGTCTTGGGAGGATATGGAGAAGGGAGGGGAGAGAATGAGTAATCCTCTGGTGCCCACCACCTGCCAGCCACGACGTTAAGTGCTTTACAATTATGATCTTCTTTTATTTAATCTCCACAATCCTAGGAGCTTGGGGCTAGTATTTTTCCATTTTCCAGGTGAGGAATTGAGGCAGAGTCATACCACGAGTAAAGTGTCAGAGGCTAGATTTGAACTCAGGGACTCTATCAGCTGAGACACCTCGATGCCTCTATGACTGCCGCTTATGGGTCTTAAATGTTTGAATCCGATGTAATGCCTACCTACTGAGTGCAGGGTATTATGCTGGGGATACAAATCAATTAGTCAATCCGTCAGCAATCATTATTAATCCCCTTTGCTGTACCTGATAAAGTATAGGACAAATGCCCAAAGGGCCCCAAACAAAGCCTGCCCTGGGGAGCTTATATTCCAGTTGGAGGGGTGTCCCACCTGCATAGAGAAGTCACTACCAGGAGTTCTGAGGAGAAAACCAAAAGAAACAACGGAGAAATCCAGGAGGGCTTCCTGGAGGCCAAGGCTGAGAAAACTTCACCCCTGGGGTCTTCAAGTGTTTGCCAGGGCAGGGGCTGGGAGTGGGTCCCCACGAGGTCCCCAGCAGCAGCCTCTCCTTCTCCACAGGGTCCCCCTGCACAGGGTTCCAGACTCCCCTGGTGCCCTCCATGCACTGAGGGGCTGGAGGACCCCCCAGGACCCTATGCTGGAGGACAGGCCCATTGTTGAGCTGCTTTCCAACTACTTGGACGTAAGTATTCTGACCCCCTACCCTCAAGGCCCATCCCTCAATGCCCCCATGAAGGCCTCTTCTCAGCTTCTTCTCTGTCTCCCTCTCCAAGCAGGCTCAGTATTACGGGGAGATAGGGCTGGGGACTCCGCCCCAAAACTTCTCCGTCATCTTTGACACTGGCTCCTCCAACTTCTGGGTCCCGTCTCGACGCTGCAACTTTTTCAGCCTGGGCTGCTGTGAGAAGTCGGGCAATGGGAGGGTGTGGGGGAGAGGGGTGGTCAGGAGGCCAGCCCTGCCTCCCTCTGTGCTGCCAGGCATAGCCCTTCCCTTTTCTGAGTCTGTTTCCTCCTTCATCAGATAAGAGGCTCAGCCTGGACACTAGATGATCTCTGCACGTGCTGGCTGACCTTGGAAAAGTCCCCTTCCTGGGCCTGGGCCTGAATCTCCTCCCCTGTCAGACCAGGGAGGTGGTAGATCCCAAGGCAGTTGATTGACCTCTCTTCTCTGGATCTCAGTTTCACTAAACCATAGCTTCTCCAGCCAAGAGAACCTGAGCCCAAATGGAATGGGGGTATTTCCTTCCATTTACTCTGTGCAAGGCCATTTCATGGAGGGCAGCTCTGACTGTTGGGCAGTTCTTCCCAGTGTCTTATCTCTGGGGCCTAGCAGAACAGGTCTGTTGCCTCTTCCTGAGACAGCTGGTTTTTCAGAGAAGCCATCATGCCTCTGGGATCTTCTTCTGACCATTGACCAATGTCCCTGGCCAAGCCTCTTGTGTCAGATGGGAGGTCTAGATGGGCCCTTCTGGCTCTGGTGGCCTAATGCCAGGACCAGGGTCAAGGGGATGGGATGAGGGACATCACAGTGACTCCCCGTAATGCCTCCACATCCCTTCATGGTCTAGGGTTCCACCATCGATATGACCCCAAGGCTTCCAGTTCTTTCCGACCTAATGGGACCCAATTCTCTATCCGCTATGGGACAGGGCGGCTGGATGGCATTCTGAGTGAGGATGTGCTGACTGTGAGTCAACCCAGCCATCACTTGTTGGCTTTGGGGCTGGGTTCAAACCACGAATGTCCTTCATGGCTAAAAGGCCCTGGCCTCTGCCTCAGTCTCCTCATTTGTAAAATGGGGTAATAACTACAGATGCTCCCTCTTAGAGCTGAGGTGTGGCTTGAAGGATGACAGACAAAACCCTGGGAACAGGGCCCTGTGAAATGAACGATCAGGGAGGCCAGCAGGCTGCCTGGAGGGGGATGACTTCCTAGGGAAAGGGCTGTGATTGTTTTCAAGGGGAGGGACTTTCTATGTGAACCTTGGGGTTTGCAGCTTGCCCCCTCCTGTCCCCCCAGATTGGAGGTGTTGGGGGGGCCCCTCTAGTTTTTGGGGAGGCCTTATGGGAGCCAAGCCTGGCCTTTGCGCTTGCCCACTTCGATGGGATCCTCGGCTTGGGCTTTCCAGCTCTGGCCGTGGCCGGAGTGCAGCCTCCGCTGGACACGCTGATGGAGCTGGGGCTGCTGGACCAGCCTGTCTTCTCCTTCTACCTCAACAGGTGCTGACCTGGGATAGGAAGCCCCTCCCCTCCCCTCTAGGCTGGGAAGCCCCGCCCCTCCCCTCTAGGCTGGGAAGCCCCACCCCTTCCTTCTAGGCAGAGCGCACCTTCTGAGTCAAACAGCCCTCTCCCCCTTTCCGAGTCCCAGTTTGCTTTTCTGTAAAGTGGGGCTGGATGAGATGTTTCCCAAGGTCCTTTCTGGCAATTTATCACAGGTTGTCAGAGTCCTCATAGACATAGGCAGTTTAACACCCTTACTGAGAAATCCTACCCATCCCTTCTCGAGTCTCCACCCCTGCGCCTGCCCCTGGGGACCTGATCATTCTCTCAACTGTGCACAGAGCCATGGTTGAGAGGCAGGAGATCTGGATTCAAATCCTGGTTTCCAGATTTATTAGCTGGGTTACCAAAGGCAGGTCACTTTCCCTTTCAGTTCCCCATCTGTGAGTGAGGGGGTGAGACTAATCTGTCAGGTCCCTCGGGCTCTAGAGATTCCGTTCTTGCCATGCAGGGACCCTGAAGCAGCCCTGGGTGGAGAAGTGATTCTAGGAGGCTCAGATCCAGCTCTCTACATCCCCCCCCTTACCTTCCTACCCGTCACCCGGCCAGTCTACTGGCAGATCCAAATGGACAGGTGAGGGATTTAAATGCTTTGCTCCCTAAGGGAGACGAGACTGGGGGTGGGAACAGGGCCAAAGGCCTGGAAAGGGCTGGGATTCGATTGCCTGCATGTCTGACTCCCCTGGAGTCTCTAAAGAAGGCTGCCTGGGTCAGTGCTGAATGGGAGGCAGGGGCTGGAGGGGCAGGTGCCTGGGTAAGGAGTTCATGCCCTCTCTTCCTCCTCAGGGTGACTGTGGGCCACTCCCTGACTCTGTGCCCTAACGGCTGTGCCGCTATTCTGGACACGGGCACTTCGCTCATCACGGGGCCCTCCAAGGAGATCGGGGCGCTGCACAAACTCATTGGCGGCTTCCCGTTGCTAGCTGGGGAGGTGAGAGAAGGTGGGGTGGGGAGAAGCTAGGGAACCAGACCTCTGGGGCTCAGGGTGAAGGGTGAGGTGTTAGGGCCAGGATCGTTTGTCCAACGGACATTTGCTCCTCTTGATCTCTATAAGAAGGGAGCTAATCACATGCGGTCAGGGATGATCCTCACATCCGCAGGGGTTGGAGCGCTGCACTGAGCCCTGAGAAGGCACAGAGAAGAAAGTCAGGCTCTCTGCTGGAAGCTGAGATAGGGTTGGGAGGAAGGAGAGATCCACTCTGTGTAGCATTGAGGAGGAAGACAGGCAGAAGCCTGTGCTGTGCCGGCCGCTGAGCGGAGACCGAAGGAAGGGCAGGGTGGGCACCCGGCCCAGGGCCGTCCAAAGTGATGACAGGAGTCCTGGAGATGAGCCTAAACAGGTGTATGGGGGTGGGAGGAGGGGAAATGCCCTCAGGCATTTGCTGTGAGCTCCAGTGGAAACTTGTATCTAAAGGACTTTGCAAAGGAGAGCCATAGATGGATGTCAGCTTTAAGTAGCAGGCTCTGCAGAGCTGGGGGAGGGGGGGGGGTGCCTTGGGATGCCAGGAACTAGCTGCTAGGAGCGGGTGGCAGAGCAGCCTTTCCCGCAGAGGCCCCGTAGGGCCTGCTGTAAACCGTCGTTATAGAGAGCCTAGGGCAGACTCAGAGACGGGAGGGCGAGAGGAGGCTGGAGAAGGACCAGCTGGGGGCGGGAGGTGGGGGGGAAGGGTGTGCTCAGCCTGGAACCCAGGATGGGGGGCCGGAGAAGGGGAGCGGAGGATTCTGGTGGGATCAATGGAGCAGTGAATGAGAAAGGACAAAAATGAGTGTGACACAGCAAAATAGACTTTCACCTTCCCCTTCTCCCCCTAACCCCCAGTATCTGATCCCCTGTGAACGACTCCCTGACCTCCCATCCATCTCCTTCCTGCTCGGTGGTGTCTGGTTCAACCTGACCGCCCAAGATTATGTCCTTCAGGTAGGGGGCTCACGTGACTCCATCAAGTCACAGAAAAAAGGGGGAATGTGTGGGTAGGCCCTCTAAGCTTCTTTCACTAGGGGCCTGATCTTGGGAGACTGCATACAGAAGGTGAGGCTGAGCTCCCATCACCCTCCCGCCCCTACTGACCAAAGCAGAAAAATACTCCTCCTCCCCCAGCCCTGTGACGTCATAGAAAATTCAAGGAATAGGAGCTGCGTTCCCTGGGAAAAGAAATCTAGAATTTGCTGGGGGAATTTTTTGGAAGGCTGGGGTAGACACATAGACCTGGGGAAGGGGCTCTATCCTAAGGATGCGGCAGGGGTCCTCTGGGTGAGGAATAGGGTAGTACTCTTTGGAGAAGGGGGGAGGGAAAGGAGATAGGACCAGTGGACTGGGAGCTTCTGTTGACGTCACAGCCCTTCCAACAAGTCCGCCACCCCCCACCCCGCAGTGACGTCACCAATCAACTGGGTCCGAGGAGTAGTCCAGTTATGAGGGAGGAGGTGGAGAAAATGGGTGAGGACACTCCAGGGGCCCCAGGGCACGGGGCCAGGGACCTTAGGGGGCGGGGCGCGATGACCTGCCGCAGTCCCACCAGCTCCGCAGCCGCCTCCGGGGATGCTCGTGGGATGCGGCCGGGGTGACCGCTGGGGGGGGCGGGCCTGCCCAGACGCTCCTGCCCTCGCCCCGCAGCTGGCCAGCGGCCGCACCCGCTTCTGTCTGTCTGGCTTCTTGGCGCTGGACGTGCCACCGCCCGCGGGCCCGTTCTGGATCCTCGGCGACGTCTTCTTAGGGCCGCATGTGGCTGTGTTCGACCGGGGGGCAGCCCGCGTGGGGCTTGCGCGGGCACGAGGGGCCCCCCGAGACCCTTGAGCTGGGAGTTCCCCTTCCCCCCACAAGTCCCCCAAATCCCCCAGTCCCCGCCGGGACCCTTGAGCCGGGCACCGCATCGCTCCTACCGGGACCTCGCACCCCTCCTCCTAGAGATCCCACGGGGGCCGTCTTGGGGCTCCTCTTTGGATCGGCGCTCGGGGATCCTCTTCGGCTCAGCGCTTGGAGATCTCCGGAGTAGAGGCGGGGGTGGGGGACGGGGCAGGGGGGAGTTTGCAGGCCGGGGCCAGGCCGCGCCTCGTCTCGGCATCAACTTGCCCCCTCTTCTGCCTCCCCTCAACTGCCGAATAAAAAGCTGCGATGTGCCTTTTCCTCTGCGTCCTTCCCTTGGTCCCTCGCGCGCGCCCGCCCCGCGTGGGCGCCTGGCGCCTGCCCGCAACCCGACAGGGGTGGGGAAAGGGAGTGGCCGCTGAGAGCCAGAGAACTACACTTCCCGGCGTGCCCCGCGGCCGAGCCGCGGCCAGACTGCAGGCCAGCTCTGCCCGAAGCATGCCGGGAACTGTAGTCCCTCAGCCCAGAGCTCCTGAGCCTCCCTCTCCCGCCCTGGTTGATGTAGGGCGGGCTCCCAGCTGACAGGTGGCTGGGCCGCCTCGCCCCTCCCCTGCTCTTCTAGCCAGGGATGCCAGGGTCCGCCGCAGGGGTGGGGCCAGCAGTCTCCGGAGGTCCAGGGGTGGGATGGGGGTGGGTGGGCTAGGGTGGTTCCCCCCCCCACGGGTAGTGATGTCAGACCCTCCCCCTAACTCCGACCCCCTCCCCCCTCCCCCCTGAGCAGCAGCCACCGCCCGGATCCCGGAGCCGCCGGGCCGGGTCCGAGCCCCGCAGCCTGAGCCCCCACCTCTCCCCCTGCTCTCTCCTCCTGTTCCAGGGGCCAAGGCCTGGAGCCACCCCGCCTCCCCTGGAAACCACAACCCCGCCCGCACCGTGAGTACGGGAGGAGGTTGGTGCGGGAGAGGGGGGACGGAAGTAGAATCTGGCCAGGTAGCGGTGGAGAGAAAAAGACACCCCAGACTAAGGAAGGGGACATGGAGTTGGGGGAGGGGGACCATGGGGTTAGGGACAAGGCCCAGGGAGACTGGGCAGGAAATTGGAGCAAGCCCGTACTAAGGGGGTAAGAGGAACGGCGTGATGGAGATACAGGGCGAGCAGAACGGTGGGGAGTGGGGGGGACGGAGACTGGGGCTTGAGGAAAGGCTGGAGACGAGACAGAAACTGCGTGGGCTGGACAGGGAGAGCGGCCTGGGAGAGATGGGGGACAAAAGGAAGTTGGGGAGGGAGTCGATGACTGGGGTGAGGTGGTTCAATGAATGGGGACGAGGAGGGGGAAGGGTCTGACGGAGAGGGGGAGAGAGAGAGCTAGGGAAGGGGATTGTGAAGGCAGCAGACCCCAGGGAGGGGCCAGGGGAAAGGAGCACTTGATGAGAGGAGAGAGAGGACTGAGCGAGCTCTGGATTCGTTGCCAGAGGAGCTGGGTTCCAATCTCGATTCTGCTATCAAAGCCTGGATGACCCAGGGCAAGTCACTTGTCAGGTTTCGGATTTCCCGTTTGTAAAATGAAGGGGTTGACTTCAGGAGATGATCCTTTCTGGGTCTCAAATTTGGTGAAGTTAGGAAGGTGGGAGGGGAAGGAATTAATGAGACATTGCGGATTGATGTCAGAAGGGAGAGATAGGGCTACTGTGGCAAGAGAGAATGGCCAGATGGAAGAGGGGATGAGGGAGGGGGAGGGGGGAAGGGAGAGATAGATGGAGCTGGGGGTGGGGTGGGAAGGAAGGACAAAGGGAGATGGAGAGAAACCACACTGAGAGGGGAGGAAAAAGAGGCAGACCAAGGAGAATGAATTGGAATCGAGGCAGAGAGAGAGAAAGGGAGAGCGGAGTGAGGAGCCATGAGGTAGTGCCAGGACTAGGGGAGAATGAAGGAGAAGGTGGAAGAGAACAGCCTGAGGGCTCAGAGCCACAGGTGGAGAGATGGGAGCAGGAAAGAAGGAATCAAGGATGGAGAGGAACCTTCAGATTAGGGCTGGGAACAGAGGGGGCTGACTGGGGAGTGAGGAAGTCTGAAGGACCCAGGAGGGGAAGGGGGACTAGAGGAACAGGGGAGGAGAAAGGAGCAGAGGTGGGCTGAAGGACCTTGGAACCTGGGAGGGAGAGTGGGGGGAGGGAATAGGTGTCCAGGCTATCAGAGACCAAGAATAAATGAGGGACTGGGTAGGGGACTCCAAGGAAGACATGGGACTAAAAGAGGAGAGAGAGACAGGAGGAGGGAGTGCAGATGATGGTGGAATGAGGCTGGGGGGTCCAAGAATGAGGGACAGAGATGGAAGAAGGAGGAAGAAGGGATTGAGATCAGGGAATTAACTGGAAGGAAAGAGAGGAGAAGGGGAACAAAAGAGGAAGATGAGAGGAGACTGGGGGTTGTCTCATTAGGAGAGAGACTAGTTTAAGAAGAGACTGAAAGAAGATCTCCAGATATTTGGGGGAGGGGGGAGTAGATGTAGGGTGGAGATGCTTATTTCCCCTTCACCATCTGGATTCCAAATAGTTCAAATCTCCAACAATCTCCGAGATTTCATCTCTTTCATCTATTCCATCTATCTTGGAAGGGCTGAGGAGGGGGACCCCAGAGTCAAGAATCAATCCATTGATATCCCCGTGCCCATATCCCATGACCCATTCTCCAGAATCCAGCCTTCCAGGAGCCCCTAGTCTAAAGCATCCATTTCATTTCCTCTCAGCCCAGTCGCCTGGCCCTTCAGACCCTGCTCCCCTTCTCTCAGCTCTGTCCACCATTAGCCATGCCATATCCACTTCAGCACCACAGTAGGTCCACTCACTTCTCCATCCCAGACGCCAGACCTTTATCTCTCTCCCTATCCTCTTCTCCTAATTCTCATCCCCTTTCCCCAACACCTTCTTCCTCTTCCCCTCCTGTTCTTCACCCCTCACTTTCCATTCCCATCCTCTTTCTCTCTTCTCCTTCCCCAACCCACCTCTCCTCTTTTTCATTCTGCCTTCTCCCCATTTGCCCCCATTTCCTCCCCCTCCCCCTCCCCCTCTCACCGGAGGACATGACTTTGTTCAGTCCTGTAGTGTCGGCGTTGGCTGTGTTCCTTCGTTCTGGGGAGAGGGGAGCCAAGGACGCCTGGGTCCTGGGGGTGGTGGTGGTGTCAGCTCTTTCCAGTCCCCCAAGCAGACAGTGGGGAGAATGAGAGTCAGACCCCAGAGGCACTAGGGGCCAATAAGGATGGCGAGGGGAATCAGTGACAGGACAAGGTCCAGCTAGAAGGGGGAGGTCTGGATGCACGGGAAGAGGATGGCGGGGCGGGGGGGGGGGGGGGGGGAGTCCGGCAGGGCAGGGTTGGCTGGGGCCCTGCAGGGAGGCCACCCCCCCAGCTCTGCGGTCTGGTAATGAGCCAGAGTCCTCAGTGCGGACGAGAGGGGGGGAGGGGGGAAAGAGGAGTAAAAGACGCAGAGACAGAGAGAGAGAGAAAGAGAGCCCCAGAAGGAGATATAGGGAGACTCAGAGATGGAGATGGAGGGAAAGAGGGTAGAAACAGAGCCAGAGAGGAAACATACATGAGTAAAGAGAGACGTGGAGACACGAAGATTCCGAAGGAGGCAGGGAGAGAGAGGTACAGAAAGACAGACTACGAGACATCTACAGCGAGACTGACAGAGAGATAAGCATAGAGATTCTCAGAAATCAACACCTCAAAAGAGACAAATGTCAGGAGTGAGGAATCTGGTAGGAAAATAAGGCCGGCCGAAAGGGAGTGTGTGTGGGGGCAGTCCTGACGCCCCCCCTTTCTCTATTTCTCCCCCCGCCCTTCCCCAGGTCCGCCTTCCACGGGTGCCTCCGCCCCCTTTCCCTCCTCCCACCCTCTCAGCTCCGCCTTCGGGGATGCGCAGCCTGCGGGCCGTCCCACCGACCCCCTAGAGCGACCTCATCAGCTCCCCCCTCGATCTGATAAAGGGCGGAGCCAAAAGCATGAGCCCCGCCCTCTAGTGAAAGCCCCGCCCCTCATCGCACCTGGCTCTACCGCCCCTCTCTCTCGCCCCTATCCTCCCAGATCCACCCCGCCCCCGGGGGGCCCTGGCCCCGCCCCCCGTCTGGGCCCCGCCCCCCGGCCCTGGGTGCCCCCGCCCCCTCCAATGCTGAGCTCAGTCTGTGTCTCCTCCTTCCGCGGGCGCACGGCGGCCAAACCGCCGCAGCAGCCGCCGGCGCAGCCTCCTCCTGCTCCTCCTCCTCCTCCGCCTCCGCCTCCTCCTCCCGGCCCCTGTCCCTGTCCCTGTCCCGGTTCCGGCCCCCGTCCCTGTTCCTGTCCGGGCTCCGGCCCCGGGCCCGTTCCCTCCTCCCCCGACGCCGGCCCCGGGCCCGGGTCCGCCTCGGCCCCGGGCCCCGGCCCGGCTCCTCCTGGGTCGCCCGCCGGGGGCGCGCCATGCCCCGGGGGCCCGGCCATGGGGCGACACGGCGGCGGCGACAGCGACAAGATCGTGATCAACGTGGGCGGCGTGCGCCATGAGACGTACCGCTCGACGCTGCGCACCCTACCCGGGACGCGGCTGGCCACCCTCACGGAGCCGGGGGCGGCAGCCAACTTCGACTACGACCCTCGCAGCGACGAGTTCTTCTTCGACCGGCACCCGGGCGTCTTCGCCTACGTGCTCAACTACTACCGTACCGGCAAGCTGCACTGCCCGGCCGACGTGTGCGGACCCCTGTTCGAGGAGGAGCTCGCCTTCTGGGGCATCGACGAGACCGACGTGGAGGCTTGCTGCTGGATGACCTATCGGCAACATCGCGACGCCGAGGAGGCGCTGGACTCCTTCGAGACTCCCGAGCCAGCTGCCGCCGCCGGAGGGCCCGGGGGCCCTGGGGCCGGTCCCGGAGGGCTGGGAGATGACGAGGCGGGTGGCTTGGACGCTGCCGGGGCCGGAGGGGAGCTCAAGAGACTCTGCTTCCAGGATGCGGCCGGCGGGGCCGCCGCTGGGCCCGGGGGGGCCGCGGGGGCGACGTGGTGGCGCCGCTGGCAGCCCAAAGTGTGGGCGCTCTTCGAAGATCCCTACTCGTCCCGGGCGGCCAGGGTAAGGAGGCTCCCTCCCCCTCAACCCTGGGAGATTCCGTGGGGGTTGCCTCTCACCACACCTCATGGAGCTGAGCTTCTCTGATCCTGGGGATGCACCCCCTCCAAAGTTCGCAGACCCGACCCCCAGCCTCCTAGCGAGGGTCCCGCGAACAGAACGTTCCTCCCTCTCCCCCTCAGCCCTAGAGATCCTTCCCTGCCCTAAAGTCCCTGGACAGAGGCAACTCCTAGCCTTGGGAAAGTCCAGCTATAGCCCGCGGCCGCGATCGGCTGCAGCCCAGCCAATCTCCAGCCGCTGGAAACCTCTGTCGGTTCCCAAGCCCCAGAGACTTCAGCTGCGGGACTCCCTTTCTCCACCAAGACCCGCCCCCTCCTGCATCCTGAATCCCTTGCCCCTTTGAAAAACTTTAGATGACTTTTCGCCCCCCTCCCCTCCCCGTCGTCCGGAGAACCCCGGACTGTTCCCTTCCCCGTACTACTGAGATCCCATCCCAAGTCGCATTGGAGGGAGGGAAGGATATGGTAGTCTCTTTGAGAAGGGGATGAGGAAAAGGGAAAAGGGGAGGATAGTCAGGGATTCTCTTGGGGAGATGTCACCCCCTCCAGGACCAGGAGATTCGGAGGGTCAGGAGCCCGGTGACTGCTGTCCGTTCCCCTCCCCCCAAGGGCTGGCTGCGTCCCGGTCCAGGAAAGGACAGGAAGCCACCGCAGTGCCGCATCCCTCTTCCCCCTCCCTCTTTCTCCTCCTCCCCCGGGGGGCTGCGTGGAGGAGGCGGCTTGTATTCCCGGGGAAGTTAGGTCCCAGAGAAACGCTGAGTATGCAGGATTGGGGGAGGGGGGAGGAAGATAAGGGGCACGTGGCTCTTAGATATTCCCCCCCTCCAGTGGCCTCTTTTCGGGAGAACTGTTGGGGGTGGGGCCTCCCCCCGCCTCGACCCTCACCCTCGTTGGGGGTGCGGAACCACTCCTGAGGCTGCCAACTGCGCGGAGTGCCCCTTCCTCTCCTTCTACCCCCGCGGGGTTGGGAAGGAGTTAAGATGGGAGGGGGGAGCGTTCGGAGGCTCCGCAGCTGCGCAGTGCGGCTCCGGGGGGGATGGAGTTAAGGCCAAACTAACGTTGCGGCTGCGCAGTGCGGCGGGAGCTGTCCGCTGTGCTGGCCGCTCCCCGCCCCCACTGCAGTGCCGCAGCCTCCGCCGTGGGGGGGGTGGGGGAGAGGGAGCCCTGAGCATGCGCACTGCGGCGCCCCATCACCCAGCTCACTGCAGAGAAGGCTGGGGGGAAGGGAAAGGGGGGCGGGGTGGGAAAGGAAGCACTACGAGGTAGTGGAGATATGCCCTAGCCCTTTACCCAGATAGAGGAAGGGACTGGCCCAAGGTCACACAACAAGTCAGAGCCTAGGCTCAGACTGATTTTTCCACGCTGCCTACAGAAAGCCAGACAGCACACAGAGCTTGGTCCACAGAACTGAGCCCCCGCAATCCCCAGACCCCTTCTGGTTCAGATGCTAGGAGCCGCTATCCCACCAATTCCATGAACAAGGCATGTGAGGAGGTGGGGGTAAGACAGCAAGGCTGTTCACAGCCTGTAGACCAAGGATCCCTGACCCTCTCCTTGTCCTAAAGCAAACTCTGGGATCTCGCAGCAGCTGGAGGGAGCCACAAATGTGAACTTCTGAGGAGATCCAGGGAACCTGGACCCTTAGATCTCCAGGGGGGCAGAAGGTTGTAGGAGTCTGGAAACTGAGACCCATGAGAGACTGCAGGCTGCACATTTGAGTCTGAGGGGAGGCTGGGCCTGAATGTCCAGGTTCTTGAGGGGAGTTAGAGGGGGGTGTCTTGATATCTAAAGAGCTTGAGGGAGGTCTGGATGGTTGGTTCCCTGAGTGGGAGTTGGCATGAGAGTGGGTGGAGGGGACAGCTCAGGATCCTGGGTCACTCTCTTCTTTTTCCTTCCCCCTCCTGCAGTATGTTGCCTTTGCCTCCCTCTTCTTCATTCTCATCTCCATCACCACCTTCTGCCTGGAGACCCATGAGGGCTTCATTCACATCCACAACAAGACGGTGACCCAGGCATCCTCAGTGCCAGGTGAGCCTCCAGAGAATGTGACCAATGTGGAAGTGGAGACGGAACCCTTCCTGACCTATGTGGAGGGAGTATGCGTGGTGTGGTTCACCTTTGAATTCCTCATGAGAGTCACCTTCTGCCCTGACAAGGTTGAATTCCTTAAGAGTAGCCTGAACATTATTGACTGTGTGGCCATCCTCCCCTTCTACCTGGAGGTAGGCTTGTCAGGGCTGAGCTCCAAGGCCGCCAAGGATGTACTGGGCTTCCTGCGGGTGGTGCGCTTTGTGCGGATTCTCCGAATCTTCAAGCTGACTCGACACTTTGTGGGGCTTCGAGTGCTGGGACATACACTTCGAGCCAGCACCAATGAATTCCTCCTGCTCATCATCTTCTTGGCTTTGGGAGTACTCATCTTTGCCACCATGATCTACTACGCAGAGCGAATTGGGGCCGACCCGGATGACATCCTGGGTTCCAATCACACATACTTCAAAAACATCCCCATTGGCTTCTGGTGGGCCGTGGTTACCATGACAACCCTGGGGTACGGAGACATGTACCCCAAGACTTGGTCAGGGATGCTGGTGGGGGCACTGTGTGCCCTGGCGGGGGTGCTTACCATCGCCATGCCTGTTCCTGTCATTGTCAACAATTTCGGCATGTATTACTCACTGGCTATGGCCAAGCAGAAGCTGCCGAAGAAAAAAAATAAGCATATTCCCCGCCCCCCCCAGCCAGGCTCACCCAATTATTGCAAGCCTGAGCCCCCTCCCCCTCCACCCCCAGCCCCCGGGCTCCCCCACCATCACAGCGGCCTCAGTCCTCCCCCACCGGGATCCTACCCAACGGGCCTGCCTGGGCCCCATGGCCATGTGCATCCAGGGCTCTTGAGGGGTGGGGCAGGGGGGCTCGCAGGAATGGGCCTGCCCCCTCTGCCTGCCCCTGGAGAGCCTTGTCCGCTGGCTCAGGAGGAGGTGATCGACATCAACAGGGCAGGTGAGGAAGGGGGTGACTAGAGGCTGAGGGGAGGAGGGAGAGGGGAGGAAATAGACAGAAAAGAGTGAGGGAGGGGAGAGGGCCATGGCAAGAAAAAGAAAAAAGGAGTCATGGAAGGGTGGGCACTGAGATTGATAGAGGGCACCAGAGATGGAGGGAGACAGAAGGATGGTCACAGAGATGGAGGGAGATGGAGGGGTGGTCATTGAGAGAAAAGGCACAAAGGGGTCATCCCAGAGACAGAGACACAGAGATGGAGGGAGATACAGGCTTGGTCACAGAGACTCAGAGAGGGAGGGAGACAAAGGGGTGGTTACTATATGATAGACCCCCACAAAGATAGAAGCAGAGGGATGAGTACTATGACCATCACAGAGGAGAGACACAGGAGGATGGTCAGAGACAGGGACTGTCACAGAGACAGACATAGAAATGATTAGCGACAGAGTAGCACAAAGAGACAGGGAAATAGTTTGTTCAAAAAGAGGCAGAGGCTGTCACAGAGATAGAGATGCAGAGGGATGGTCGGAGACAAGGACTGATGGAAAGAAAGAAGGGTGGTCAGAGGAGAGAGACACTGAGAGGTAATCAGAGACAAATTACCATCACAGAGAAGAGAGATGCTGAGAAGCAGAATATTACAGAGATGGAGAAACAGAAATGCAACAGGTTGTATCCACCCCAGCAAGCACTTATGAAGCATCTTTGGTTGCAAAGCATTCTTCAAGTTGCTGGGGACACATGGACAAAAGTGAACTAATTCCTGCCTTCAGAGAGTTTACATCTGGGGAAGGTGGGTAGGAAACAGCTCATCCCCAGATAGGGATATACATGATCATTTGAAGAGAAAGGAAAGAGAGCAGGTTGAGGAGGTTTCGTTTCCCAGTTGGTAAACTGAGTCTTGAGGGAATCTAGGGATTCTGAGAGGTGGGAGAAAAGGGGATGTGCACAGAAACAGAACTACCCCTGGCATGGCTACGGAGACAGTCAGAGACAGGAGTCATAGGGACAGCAGGGAAAGCTACTGAGATACAGAGAAATTGTCCCTAGTAATAGAGACACACAGAGATGGTCAGGGAAGAGAGACACCCACACACATTCTGAGAGACATATTGTCACTGAGAGATAGGAAAAGGCATACAGATTGTCAGTGAGCCAAGACAGTGAGACATTGAAAGATGGTCGTGGAGACAAAGAGGTGATCTACCACCAAGGCAGAGAAACAGGCCAGAAAAAGAAATGGTCATGGTGACTTCAGCGATGGTTATGAGGACAGACACCAAGAAAGAGAAGCAGGCATTAAGACAGAGGCACAGGTTCTGGAGAAGGTGGCAAGGAAGGAGACACAGGGATGGTGACTGACAAAAGGCAGGGGTAGTCATGAGAATGATCATGGATAAAGGGACAAACTGTCAGCTTCAGAGAAAGAAGAGATGAGGGCAGCAAGAAAGAGAGGGAGAGGCACCGTGGCAGGGGTCTCTGGGAGGTCTTGGCTTCTGTGGAGACCAGAAAGGAGAAGGAAGGAGGCTAGGTAGTCTAATCAGAGCAATGAAAATGAGGGGGCCTCCATCCTTTCCCCTCCTCTGCTTAAAGTAGGGCAGTCGTGGTGGTTGGGGGTGGGGGGAGAGAAAAGACTGAACAGCCCAGTCCCTGCTCCCTTAGCAGCTGACCCACATTCACACCAATTAAAAATAACTCGAGTCCCCCTCCCTGTTCCCCTCCCCCAAACCCTTACCTCTTTCTTCAGGTCTGTACACCTTCATTGCCCTTCCTGTCTTCATGATTCTCCCCCTCCCAATCCCTATTATGCCTGATCATCTTATTAGCTGTGTCCTTCCCCATCACCTCCGCTGCCCCCATCTGCACTCCCTCCCCCATCACCTCCCCTGCCCCCATCTGCACTCCCTCCCCCATCACCTCCCCTGCCCCCATCTGCACTCCCTCCCCCATAACACCCCCCCACCTCCATCTGCACTCCCTCATACCTAGAGGATTGCCAAATGTTCCTGTTGGGAGGCACATTCGAGGCCATCTGGCCCAATGCATACCTGGGCCCAAATCCTTGCAATACCATGGTCAGGAGGGGCTTGCCTGCCCTTGGCAAGAGGAGCTCCAGTGAATGTGAAGCTAGTGCTCTGGTCAGCCCAGGCTACTTTGTGGCGGGTCCAAGTGGCCACTCAGGACATTTTCCTTCTATCAAGACTTAATAGGCTTCTTTGCCCCCACTTACTCCTGTCTATCCTTTGGGACCAAACAGCCCAAGTCAACTCTGTTTTCCACAAGACAGCCCTTCAAATATATGAAGGCAGCTGACATGTCTGTCTCCCCTCTCCATCAGCCCTTCCCCCAGCCTTCTCTTTTTCAAGCTAAACGGTCCTGGTTCTTTCCATTGATTCTCCTAGGGATAGCATAGACTTACCGACCTCCTTCTCCATTCCTGGGGCTCTCTGCGCACCTTTCAACTTATCTAAGTCCTTCTCCAAAGGTGGCAACCCAAACTGATCATAAAGGTGGAGAATAGCCAGACTGGCATCTGGTGCCCAGCTCCTATCCCCAAGAACCATTCACACTCTGGACAGTCATACTGCCTCATTGACTCATATTTTCCTTTTAGCCCACCGGAAGCAAATTTATCCCTGGGAGGGAAGTGTTACTATGGTCCCCATTTTACAGGTGATAAAACTGAGGCAGAGGTGAAGGGACTTGCCCAAGGTCACAAAGCTAGGAAGTGTCTGAGGTTGAATTTGAACTCAGGTCTTTTCTGACTCCAGGGCCAGTACTGTGTGCACTCTGGTGCCCCTAGCTGAACTAGGATCCCCCTTTTTTATTCATATGAGCTTCCCTGCAGCCATAACTCCCCACTTTTAGCTTGGAGACTTGACCTTTTGAAATGTTAACAGTTTCTAATTCTCCCTATTGAATTTCCTTCTCAGCCCAATGCTTCAGCCTAGTTATTTTCAAATTCTGGTCTCAAAACCCCTTTACATTCTTAGAAATTATTGAAGACACCCCCCTACTCCATCCTTGATCATTTTGTTTACGTGGGTTATATCTATCTATGTTTACCACAGTTTGGTAGAAATGTAAAAGTCTTGGTGCAATTGTGAAAATAGCTTGGACCTCTCAGACTCAAGAACTTAGCCTTAGCCTTCTAGTGGAGTCTTGGATCCTGTCTCTTTCATCTGCAAATTCAGTGAGCTTGCCTTCATCTCAGTCACTGATGGAAGATACCTTGGGCACTCCACTGGACACTGCCTGCCTCAGTGACAGTGAACCATTCATGGCTGACTGCTACCCAGGTCTGGCCAGCTAACCAGTCCCACGTCTATGTTTAACTCGAAATTCTATCTTTTCCACAGCAGTATTAAGACTTTGTCAAGTGTTTTGCTCAAATCTAGGTAAACGGCACCTCCTGCATTCACCTGATCTGCTAGTCTTGTAACTTGTCAAAACAGGAAATAACGTTCTTCTAGCCTGACCTGTGATTCTGACAGCAGCCAGGCTGGCTCCTCCCTTACTCCATCCCTCCTCTTAGCAGCCTCACACCCGATCCCTACTCACACCCTCACAAAATTGCCACACCTCTTAAAGTAGCCCAGGCTACTTTTGGACAGTTCCGGATCCCTCCAGCCTAAACGGACCTCTTTGGTGCTGCCTTCTCTGGTCCTGGTCCTGCCAAATGGAACCCCCCTTCCACAGGGCGGCCTTTGTGTTGCCAAGAGAGAAGCTCTCATGGCACCGAATCTCAGACTTTGAGAGTTAGAAGGGATCTCAGTGACTTTGAGCCCACCACCCATCTGACAGTTCCAGAGAGCCACACAGGAAGTGTGTCACCTCTGGTGAAATTTGAACTTGGGTCATTCGGCTCCAGAGCTGGTGCTCTTCCCCCTTTCAGCTGCTACTCCTGCCGTTGCCTGTCAAAGGAGAAGTCTAACCAATTCCACCTGGGCTGATGACTCATAGTGAGACCTGGACAAAGCCCTTCACTGCAGGCCTGGTTCCAGGTCCCTTTGAGGTCCCTACCCCCTCCAGATCTACGGTACCGAGGTCCTACACCCTCTTTTCTGGGTCCATCCCTTAGATTCTTGAAGATAAGAATCTAAATTTCCTCAGCCCTCTCTTCACCAGGCTAGACTTGCCCAGTTCCTACAACAGAATCTCTTCATGTTGTAAGCTAGAGGCCCTTCACCATCCTGGTGATGACACTGGGGATGCCTTTGCCACCTGGCTGTGCCTTGTACATATCCAGTCCTGCCACCCTACCTCCATCCCTCTCCACTCACTATGCCCTATGCCCCTTCATGCCTCATTCCCACCATCACAACCTCCCTCCCTTAGACTTCCTTCTACCTTCCCACCCTCTCATACCCTATCGCCTCACACATCACACCCCCTCTTAATACTCACACCCAACCCCCTTCAGACCTTTCCCTGCCCTTCTTCCCCTTCTCCTGGCTTCCAGAGCCATCTCTTCCCTTAAAGTCCTGCTGTTTTGATCTCTGTCTTTATCTTTCCCTCTAGCATGATCTGTGATTCTGACAGCAGCCTCCCTTCTCTCTCTCTCTGTCTCTCTCCTCCCCTTTCCCCTTCTCCGCCCCCCCCCCCCCACTCACTGAATGACTTTGGCCAAGTCACTTTACATCTCTGGGCCTCCGTTTTATCATTTGAAGGAAGGTTGTATTATTCTGTGATTCCTACCTACTCTTGCTCGTAGACATAGAGCCTGCAGATCCATTGAGTACACTCACGCCATTTTACAGATGAGGAAACTGAGGCCTGGGGAGTTACAGTCACTGGTCCCAGGTCACCCAGGTCCTCTGACCCCATCTGCCTCTTCCTCTCAAGTTTCTTCTTCCACAAAACCCAGGACTCAGACCAGGTAACCTCTGAAGTTCCTTGCTGCTCGATGCTCAAGGATTCTATTAATTCTGTCTCTTTCTTCCTTTCATCTCTCTGTCTGCTCTGTCCACCCTCCCCACCTTTCCTCTGGGGAACCAGACCCCCGCCCCAATGGGGACCCGGCAGCTGCTGCCCTAGCTCATGAGGACTGCCCTGCAATTGACCAGGCAGCCCTGTCCCCAGAAGACAAGAGTCCCATCACCCCCGGGAGCAGGGGCCGCTATGGACGAGACCGGGCGTGCTTTTTGCTGGCTGACTACACAGCTTCCCCAGATGGCTCCATCCGAAAAGGTGAGACCCCTCCCCCTGCCTAGGACCCCTTTCCCCATCCCAAGGTGTCCCTAGCCCCCAACAGGTCCCCAGGGGAGGGGGTAGAGATTGGGGACAAGGAAGAAACTTTGCTGCAGGGGTGTTCAAGCCGCCATCCTTCCCCCCCGCCCACCCCAGTGGGGCCCCGCTCCTGCTGCCACCTTCTGGTATCCCTGCCCCCTCTTCCCCTCCCAGGCCGCCTCACCACTCCCCCCTCATCAATTGTTTTGTTCCATCTCCATCCCCTCCCCCCTTGACTCCCTGGCCCCTTTCCGCTACTTCCCCCCAAAAACTCAGCCACCAGTGCCCCCCCGCCGCCCCCCCCGGACTGGCGGAAGCCTGGCCCACCCGGCTTTCTAGCCGACCTCAACGCCAACGCTGCGGCCTGGATCCCCCCCTAGCTGGACGCTCCCCCAGCCCCCCGGTAAGTGATCCCTGGCTGGCTGTCAGGGCTCCTCTCTCACCCCTGGGACCAGCTTCTCCCTAACTAACACCCAACGTCTCCTGACTGACCAGCTGCCAGGCCTTTGGCCATCACCTGCTTCTGTCACCTAATTCATGCCCTGGGCCTTCACCACAGGCCCAGTCACACAACTCATCCCCTAGACTCACAGAGCCCAGAACTAACGAGTCCCACCTCCACTAGCTGCACCCCAAGGACCTACCAACTGACTGCACTGTCCTCCAGCCTTTCCTGCTAACCACTCCCCCAGAGTCCTTCTCTTTCCCTCCCTCCATGGAGTGATCCCCCCATTGAGTCCTCAGCCTCCTGATGCCATCTTCCTGACTTCCTCTTCATGTCCATCTCCATCCCTGCCCTTCACACCCCTCCCTGCCTCCCTTTACCTTCTTCCCGAAAATCCTGACCCTGCTCTCTTTCCTTTGTGTGGCCTCTGGCTCACCCTCCAGGGAGGGGGGTGGGATGCAGAAAGTTGGGGTGGGGTCTGGGTGGGGCTTGGGTAGGGGGAGGTCTTCAGGGGCTCACCTTCCCTTCCTTCTGATGCCAAGATCCATTCACTGAGCACAAATATTGGCCGGAGCAGATGGGGCCCACTGGATCCTCTGCCTAGTTCCTCCCTGTCCCTTCCTCCCCATGTTTGACCAGCCCTGTGCCTCCCAACCTCAGTCCTTGTCTATCTCCCTTCCCCCTCTCCCCACTACCTCCCCCAGTTGCCCCAGATGCTCCCCCTATATTTGGTGTCTCTGGCCACCCCCATTTTGCTGCTGTTCCTCTACTCCCCGGAAACCACCACAGAGGAGGAGGATGGAGCCCCAGGGGTTTCTCCCCCACCCCCAACAGCAAGGCAGTGTTGGGGGGCCCCCCTCCACCCCCCTGTGACTCTGTGTTTCTGTCCCCAGCTCTTGTCACCGCCTGAGACCTCTCGAGATTCGTGGGCCCCCCCCTGCCCCTCTCCCCCAGGTCAGCAGCTGGGATTGGCTGGGAGGGGGCCCCCACTGTAACACAGCCTTAGAGCCTTCTAGACAACCCTCCTACTGCTAAGAAAATTCCAGGTACCCCTTGAGCACTCTCAGGTTACACCCTTTAGAGGCCATAACAGTCTTAGAACCTTCAAAATATCCTCCGCAAATGCCCTTAGAAACTCCCAAAACTCCAGGCCCCCAAGATGCTCTCAGACTCTCCAAGTGCCATCCTTAGAAGTGCCCTCCACCTAGGTTCTTGGTCACAGCTCTAGAGCCAAAAGGACCTCAGGCAGTAAATGAGGGACAGGTCCCGCAAATAGCCGATCCTAGTGGGAAGTCGGTCCCCTGCTGCCCTGACTTAGGGTTCGAGGAGTTCTCAGAGCCTTCAAACATTCTGCTGAGATGCCTCATGTTACTGTGGGCTCCTGGGAGCCTGCCACCTTTGGCCCCCTTTCCATCCATTTCCTGGCCATCACCTTCTGCTGCGCCCAGGACCTTGCCGGCCCTTCCTTGATCTTCAGGCCCCAACTCCTTTGACAGCTTAGCTGGCCTTCCCTAGGGGATGTTTCCCCTATCCCTCGCCATGACTTCCTGCCTCCATGCCCTCTCCACCCCTCAGTCCTCCAGCATGTGTCCTGACCCAAGGGGAGGGAGAGACTGCCCCACTTGCCCACACCTGCAGCTTCATTCCCATGTCACCTCATCATTCACCTTCTGCCCCCTCCCCCCATCTTAGGCAATGGAACCTGGGATAGGGAATAGGCAGGGAGAGGGTTGGAGGGGGGAGTGGGGGGGCCACGAGCTCCAGTTTGCCTCCTAACCCTGCATCTCTTCCCCCACCCCAATGTCTCTGTCCCCCCTTTCTGGCATTGACCGTTTCTCTCTCTTTCTCTCTCCTCCCCTCCTTGTCTCTCTCTCTCTCTCTCTCTCTCTCTCTCTCTCTCTCTCTCTCTCTCTCTCTCAATCTCTGTCTCTCTCTCTGTCTCTCCTCCCCTCCTTCTCTCTCTGTCTCTTTTCTCCTTTATTTTGTCCTGCTTCTCATCTCTTGGGACTCTCTGTCTATCTCTCTGTCTCTGTCTCTTGGCCTCCATCTCTCTTTATTCATGTCTGAATGTCCATATATCTCCATTTCTGCGTCTGTCTCTTCGTCTCTCCATCTGTTCTCATCCATCTCTTGAACCCCATCTCTCTCTCTCTCTGTGTGTGTCTATTTTGTCTCTTTCTTTGGCTTTGTCTCTTGGTCCTGATATATCTGGGCCCCTGGTCATTTCTTGGTCCGTGCCCCTCCCCCATTTCCCTCTTCCTTTGTCTGATTCCTCCGTTCTCCCCCCCAGGTTATGAGAAGTCCCGCAGTTTGAGCAGCATCGCGGGGCTCAGTGGGGTGTCCCTGCGTCTTGCCCCCCTTGCCACTCCCCCTGGCTCCCCAAGGGCTGCCCGCCGTGCCCCTCCTGCCCTGCCCTCCATTCTTTAACCCCCCCCTTTCCCCTCTTTGGGGGGACTCAGGGGTGGTGGGGGATGGTTCCAGGTGTAGGGGTGGGGGTGGTATTTTTTAAGGGGTCACAAACAATATGCAATTGATATGACCGCCAGCAAACCCCCAGACCCTCTCCCCACTTCCTCTAGGCCCCCAAGAAGGAGGGGGCAGAGCCTCAGTACCCCCCAAAGCCTTCTCAGGTCTCCATGAGCCATATCGCCCCCTCCCAAATCCACACGCTCATTGACATGTGTAAATAAGTGAGAACTGCACTGGTTAACTTTGGGACTTTTGGCTGCCCCACATTTTCAGAGGCAGCCTCTGCCCTCTTCCATCTTTGTGCATGTCTCCCCTAGAAACCCAGTTCTCTGCAAGTGCAATAAGCTGCCTCTGGCCGCATGCTATGTCCCACCTGAGACCACCTGGGCAACAGGGAGTGGGGGGGCTTCATCCATCCCTGGGCCTTCCTTGGCCACCTTATCCCCAGCCTGGAGTAGAAGGAGCTGTGGCTTTTATTGCAAATCAAAGACAGAAGGTCTCTGGGGGAGGGGGCGGGGTGCCAAGACCCTGAGAGGGATTGGAAATGGGTCTGGGGAAACGCGGGGGTTTTACCTTTTAAAGGTAGTCTTAGTGGCTGTTGGGGTGAAATGTGGCATGTGTCCATGCTGCTAGCCCATGGTGATGAGCCATGCACAGGGTGTGGTGGAATAGTGCTGGATAGATGTGTGTGTGAGTGTGTGTGTGAGTGCATGCCTGTGTATGTGGATCATGATAGTAGGCATGAGACTTTCCAGGACTGGATCACTCCATCTCCCTGACCCACCTCCCTCTGGAAGGGGATTGGCTGCCCCTCCCCTCCCCGCCAGCGTCTTGCTGTTCTCAATCGCTGCCCCACCCCCCACATTCTAACTCTGGAGTTGCTAAACTGAATTCGTGGACTGGGGCAACTCCCCCCCATATGTACTCCCATGCCCAAGCTTGGGGAGTGTCTCCCTGGGCCCTCTAGTCTTTCTCATCTAGTCTCCTCACCTGGAGCAGATTGTGAGGATTGGGTCTGCATGTGCATGAGCTCCCATGAAATCCTCTGTTCTGTGTCTTCTCCACCCTCTGAAACCCCACATCGCAGTGGGGGCAGGGGAATGGAACTTGTGGGATACAAGGCCCTGCCTGAGACCAGACTCCTCAGCTGCTTCATCAGAGACCCCCAGGTACTCCAGGCCATCATCATCACATTCCATGCTCACTACTAAATTTCACAGTGTGCATCATACTCTCCTCCTAGCCCGTGGTCTCACACACGCACACAGACACGCACACAGACACACACACACACATGCGCACACACACACACATGTTGGGTGCCTGATGGTCTTTTCCTAGAGCCCTTCCTCCACTTCCATCCTCCAGGAGTTTGGGCTATCACTGGTGGCAGAGTTTCTCCCTTCATAATCTCATGACCCCCAATCCTTCATGTGCCCGCCCACCTCCCCAGCCAGCCTGGCCACAGTATCTCAGAGATAGCTGCGCTCAAACACTATTTTGCACATTGGGATTTCCAGGTCTTGCCAGAAATCTTCTGGGTTCTCTGATCTCCTCTTGGACAATTTATCTCCCTCAAGTTCTCCCAGGACACCCTCGCCTCACCCCCAGCCCAGCATTGCATTGTCTGGCCATGGTCTTAGTGCTAACTGTGCTCACAAATGGTCCCAGACCTCCCATCACTAGCCTTCCAACTCATCACCACCACCACCACGCAGACATCATATATCACCCTCCACCCTCAAAGGGTTGTGGAATGCATAGTACCACCTCCCTGGCGACCCAGGACAAAGTGCAGTTCCCTAAGTCACTAAGTTGATGAGCCAATTGCTCTCCCTGCCCCCCAATCCCTGCACGGACATAAGCATCTTCCCCAAGCCCAGGACTGGCCTATACCCCTCTTCTATTGCTCCTAGACCCGCAGAATTTGCCCCGTACTCCTCTTTCCTCTGGAGGAGGGGCAGGGAGTTCCTCCTTATGCAATGTTTCCTATGCAAGGGGCTCCTGGGACATCCCCACTCTCCTCTGCTCCTCTGTCCTTGCTACCAAGCCTGGAGGATCAGGGTTGGGGGCAACAAGCCAGGATTCTCTGATGATTAATGTTGCCATGGATGCCAAATCCCTGGCTGGGCACCAAGATGGATCTGGAAGTGGCTGGGAGGAGGGGTTGCCTGGGTCCCGGGTGGGGAAGGAAGAGAAGTAGGGACAATCGTGCCAAAGGGTTAAACATTCTCCAGCACCACCCCCACACACATACACATACACACCCTCCCTCTCCCAGGTTTTGAGACACGGAGAGTTTGGAGGTCCCATCCCCACCCCCAACAAAGCTTTCAGTTAGCTTTTTACAAAAATAAACTTCGATACAACTTTATTTGGGGAGTGTGGGATTTGGGGAAGGAGGACTTCCCCTCCCCCTAAATGCTCCCAGGTCTCCCTCTGGCCGCCACGCACACGCAACTACACGCATGATCTGCATGTCTGCGGATGCCTCCCCCTCCCCACGCATGACAAGGGGCAGGGGGTACGGTTAGGAGGGGAATCCCTTTCGTGCCCCCCTTTTTTGCTAGGGGAGAGAAGAGTAGGGGTGGGTCCATGTGCCACTGACCCCCATCTGAGAGCTCCTGGGGATTGGAGGGGTGGGGGCAGGTCACGGGGAGGGGGTCCTGTGCCCCCACTCCACCCCACACATATAGCAATAAAGATTCCCCCCAACCCGGTCCCAGGGAGTCCCACAGAAAGAGGGGGAGGGTGTGCGGGGGTGGGTTGGAGGCTCTCAGGGATGGAGGCGGATCTGAATCGGCTGGGGGGGAAGGTCTGCAAACTTCCAACTCTGGTGCTAATGGGGGTGTCTCCCCCCCACCCCCAGGACAGGGGAAGGGGGGAGCCCTGCCCTCCCCCACGTCTCCCCCACTCCCCGCCCAGGGGTGCATGACCCGCGAACCAGCAGAGCCGCCCGCTGCAGACGCCGCATGTCACTCCCTCCCCCAAACAAATAAAACAATCCCTTTTCATTTACGTGGCCCCTACTCCCCTTACTGGGAGGGAAGGACGTTCTTTATGTGGCAGGGGCAGAGGGTGGCGTGCGAGGGGAGTAACAGTAGTGAGATATCTGGGTTCCTGATGAATGGGGGCACTGGCCCCCACATTGCAAGGGCAGGCCGTGGCCCTGTCTCACACAGCTGATGGTGGTCTGTTATGAGTTGTTGCCGACAAGACACATTGGACTCCCCAGCTCTTCCTCTCACCCCTCTTGACATCTGGATTCTGTTGGGTACAAGGGACTGGTCTACCAGGGTGTGCGTTTTTACGAGGGAAGCAGGACCCTGTGCTAGAGTGAGAGACTGACTGACTCGTCAGCTGGGGTTTGGGGGTGAGGCAGACACTCTCTCGATCTCAATCACACACATCCTAAGACTTCAGCCCCCTCCCCACCTCTTCATTTTCCAGAAGAAATGAGCCCTGAGTGGTGGGGCATGGCTTTCATCATTGCGGTGACTTCAAAGCCAGCTTTAGTTCTACAGTTTCTCCAGGTTTGGAAAACATTCTTTGGGGCCACTGGTTGGCTGGATCCTTAATGAGCAGGGCCTTCCCCCTTCACCCAATCCCTAACCTCTGATGCCAGGCTTACAGATACTGGGGCACCTGGAAAGTGTGACCCTCCCACTCCATTCTCGGTGGTTCCACACTAACAACAACATGACTGGATCTGATGGCAGAGGACCTCAGCTCGAATCTCACCAGACTCAGAGATTTTCCTTGATCCTCAGCAGGGTCCTGTCCTCCTACATTAGGGCACATGGTGCCCAGGGCTGCAAAATCAGGTGGCAGCTCCCCATTCAATGGGGCCGCAGGGGTTAGCCCCTAATTATGAACCTTGATGGCCTCATCACCACTTTCCAGACCTAGTGGATTCCCCATGGCCCATCCCTAACTCTCAGAGGCTGCTTAGTGGGTAGGAGGCAGTAGAATCTGAGGCTGATTGCACTACCCCCGGCACCCCAAGAAGGCAGTACTCAGGGGCCAGGTGAGGCTTTGAAATTTATTTCCATTGGAGTGGGAAGGGCAGGGGGTGGGGAGAACAGAACACGTGCTACTGTTATCCCTGACCCTGAGAGGTCAACCTAAATCACACAGAAGCCATCAGAGCATTGGGTGGGGAAGTGGGAAGGAGAGGCTGATGAAGGGAAAAGGAGATGAGAGAGACAAATGGAGTAAGAAAGAGGTGAGAGGAAGAGAATGGAGAGTGGGGAAAGGAGGCAAAAGAGAATGAGACTGGATGGGTAGAGGGGAGATGACTGGAAAGAGGGGGATGACATGAAGAGGGGAGAGGGGAATGGGCAAGGAGGAGAGGAGAGGAGAAAAAGGAGGTGGGAGATGATAGATGAGTATGGAAAAGAGGGAGAGGAGGGAAAGGGAGATGGAAGAGAGGGAAATGAGAGGAGAGGGGAGGGGAATAGGCAAGGACAAGAGGAGCGTAAGGGTGATGAGATGATGAGCTGAGATGAGAAAGATCAATCCATAAACATTTATTAAGCATCCATGTACCAGGCACTGTGCTAAGGGCTGATGATACAAAGGGAGGCAAAATGAGGAGGGAGGCAAGATGAAGAGGAGAGATGAAATGACAGTGGAGGTGAGAATATGGAGGTGAGGTGAGGATGGAAGAGAGGCAGATGAAAATGATGAAAGGAGAAGGGGAAAGAGAGGACAGGAGGGAGACCCAAATGAGGAGAGAAGGCAAGGAGAAAGGGAGAGGGGGCTGAAAGAGAGGAGGAGAGGAAGGTGAGGAAAAGAGAGGGTTGGGGTGGGAAGAAAGAAGACAGAAATGCGGGGATGGAGAGCCAAAATGGGAGGGGGAAAGCTGGGGCCTCTTCCCCTTTGCTGTTGTACAAAGACCTGGGAGCTGGGAGGAAGGCAGGCCTGAGCCTATCCCCAAGCCTGACCCCAGCTAGGTACCAGATCCACTACTTGATTTGGGGCTCAGGGGGCTTTGATGGCTTAAAGTGCCTGGTTAGGCACTGGGGTCTCCAAAGTGCAAGAAGGCAGGAGGGGAAGGGAACAGGGAGCAGAGGTTCAACAAGGGGGTCACTGTGGCTGGGACTGGGGAGGGACATCAGGTTCAGGAGGTGGGGGCCCAGCCTCTCCTGCTTCTTCTCCTTCCTCCTCGTCGGAGCCCACCCCCTCCTCCAGGCGGAAGACCTGACGAACTGTCCTGGTAGTGAAGGTGAGGGGCCCTCGCCTGGACGGAGAGAGGGAGACAAAAGGTGGAGTTTGGCCCCCTCCCCTCTCCCAGCTCCAACCCCGTCTGCCCAGGGGGCCCTCCAGGCCTCACCGGAGACGGTTCCTAAGCGTGGTGACCTCCCGGTTCATGGATTCCGCCGACTCAGTGACGTCATCCAGCTCTCGCTGCAGCCGCCGGCGTCCAGCTTGGGCCCTGGAGGCCTCTTCCTCAGCCTCCTCCAGCTGCCGCTTCAGCTGCTTCAGTCTCAGGTTTCCCTTCTCCAGCTGCCGGGGAGGAAGGAAGGCCAAGCAGGTCGGTTCGGTCCTTCCCACTTCTTTCTCCACTGCCACCATGTCCCCCTTCTCTCTCAGGGGTCCCATCTCTGTCTCCTCTGTCGGCTCTACCTGTGTCCACCCTGGCCTCTCTTCCCCATCTCTGGGTTGCCTCGTTTGCCTGCGAAGCCCTTCCACGCCCAGCTTCCCACTGCCGCCGCCGGTCCTCTGCTTTCCCCTTGGGCCTCAGCTTCAGAGAATACCAGCCCAAGCACCTGACTTCCCAGGAAGGGCAGCTGAGGTCCCTGTGCGGGCTGGCTCCTCACCTGGTCTCGGAGATGGTCAGACGCTCTCCTCTCCTCATCAACCTGGAGGACAACCTCTTTTAGGCGCTTCTCTGCTCTTCGGACAAGCTTCCCGGAGAGAATGCGCTCCCTGGAGTAGGGAGATGGGGTTTCCCCTTCAGAGGCGATGGTAGCCCCCCACTTTTTTACACCATCCCCCCAAGTTACTACCCATCCGCTCCCTCACCAGCGCAGTTTCTCATTCATTTCTCTCTCCCCCACCCACCCGCCTTCCCCCTTAACTGGGACAACGCTGTCCAGGCTAGACTGTACCCAGAGATGCTCCCCACAGTGCCAGCTCCTCGCTGGGGCCCCACCTGCTCTCCTGCTCCAGCTGCTCCTCAGCTTGGGCCAGCCTGGACTCCAGGGCAGCGATAAGCATCTTGTGGCGGGCCCTGACCCCGGCATCCTCCTCTCCCAGGCGGCCCCGCAGTTCCTGCAGTTGACGCTCCAGCTGCTGCCTCCCGCTCTCTGCCTTGGCTGAGAAACTCCGCTCAGCCGATAGTTCCGTGGTCAAAGTCTCCACCTGGCCACAGGAAGGGGGAGGGTGGCTGTTAAAGGCTAGGGGGAAGGGCCTCCAGAGGGAGGAGGCTGGAGCAGGGGGGGAGGCAGAGCCCTGGGGGAGGTGGGGACCCCAGGGAAGAGAGGCGCAGGAGCATGGGGGAGAGGCAGGTACTGTGAGCACATGGGGGTGGGGGCGGGGAGAAAGGCGACAGAAGTATGGGGGGAGGTAGGGATCATGGAGCTGGGGGGCTGAAGGTCAGGCAGACCCAGGCCCAGAATGCCAGAACTTGAGAACTGGAAGGAAGCTCCTGCCCCTTCCCCAAGGCTCTGAAGTGACTGTCACCCCCTGGTCAGTCTCTTCTTGACGCCTGAGGATTGGGGAGGCCCAGCAGCCTCAGCACATCTTGGGGTTCTGAGAAAGGGAGAGGACCAGTGTCCCTGCCCTGTGCCCTGGCCAGGCCATATCACTGTGACTGCATCTGGACTTGGCACAGAATTTTGCCAGGACTTCCATTAGGAAGGTCACGGAGGAGTCAGTCAGAGGAGGGTCTCTAGGATGGGGGTGGGAGGTGACCTGCTTCTTAAGATGCTTCCAGCTCTCAGAGTCTGGGAGCTGTTCCATGTGTTGGGTTTGGGTCTGGCCTATGGTTCTATCAGGATAAGAAACTCCCTTGGCATTTGACCTAGCACCAGCTGGAGCCACCAGGAAATCAAGTCACTTCACCTGTCAGTACCCCACCCGACTCTCTCTACCAGTACCTGGCAGAGAAGGTGTCAACCTGTCCTGTCTTTGGTAGAGGGAGTCTCCTCCCCTGGCGTTTCCATAGTGAAACACCAGGCCTGCTCCCCCATTCCCCACCCCCCAGGAGGCAGCAAGGCCTAATGTCAGGTCCTGGGCGGGGAGGGGGCTCTGGCTTCCAAACCTACCCCAGATGTAGACTAGCTATCCTAGATAACTCTGGGCCTCAGTTTCTCCCTTTACAAAAATGAGGAGGTGGGACACAATGACTTCCAAATTCCCTTCAAGTTCTCCATCAATGATCCTGATGAAGAGGAAGACCCTCTCTCCACCTAAGTGGGCGGGGTTCGTTCCTCCCCCTAGGGGCCCCTCTTCTCCCCATAGGTGGGAGAGGCTGATCCTTCCCTCCCCAGGTGCGCGTGCCCCTTCCTCCCTCCTCCCCCGCGGGGGGGGAGGGGATTGGGGGGGCTCATTCCTGAGGTGGGGCGGGGCTGCGGGGGCGAGGGCCCAGAGGAGCGGGTCAGGTCGCCTGGGAGGCCCAGCATGGCCCACCTGCAGCAGCAGCTTGCGGTAGCGGTCATTCAGCATCTCCAGGTTGCTATGCTCCTCCTCCAGCTCCTCTTCCAGTTGGTTCAGGCGCCCCTCGAGGTTACGCTTCTCCTCCACTAGGGCCACCCTGGAGAGCAGAGAGGGACGTTAGTGCCCGGGCGGCCCCGCTAAGCCCTACCTCGGGATAGAGGGAGGCACGACACCAGCAGAAGACTGAGGGGTGGGAGAGGGGCGGGGCAGATGCACCTGGCCAGGTTCCCGTTGGCTGCCTCGTCAGCCATGTCGTCCCGATCCTGCTGCGCCTGGCGCCGGGCCCGGTCCGAGGCTGCGAGCTCCTGAGGGCAAGGGGAGAAGGACCGCGGCCACGTCAGCCAGCACGGGAGGACGCGGCCGGCCATCTTCACGGGTCTTCTCTCGCCTGCGGGTCTGCGGTCCCCCAGGGGCCAGACTCACGCTGAGCCCTGCTCTGGTGCCTCGGCTCACCAAACAGCATGCACTTCGAGGGTCTCAGTGACTCCCAGCTGGTGATGGGGAGTCTCGCCCCACTGGCTTCATCTTCCTCCACCCAGGTCATATGCGCCCCCGCCCCCCATCCCTTCAGTGCTAAACCAGAGCCCATTTTCTTAGCACCATCCCCCCTCCCCCCGACCCTCCGCCTTCTGACGCTCTGCGTCACCTCGATCCTGTCGGACCAGTTTTGGGGACAGCTCTCTCCTCGTTCACCTTCCATTCCCGGGGCCGGCCGCTCCCCGGGCACCGACCCCTTTCCCTTCCCCTCACACCCGGACTGCTCCCCCTCCCCAGGAGGCAGCCTGAAGTCCCCTCAGGCCCTCGGAGCTCCGCGAGCTTCTCCTCGGCCTCTGTGCACTCTTCAGCCCCCCAGGAATGCACTGCAAGTCAGCTTATCTCAGCTGCTCCCTCTCGGGTCCGACTCCTCCCTAGCGCCCCACGCCAGCGTCCGGCCTCAATGATGCCCCTCTCCCCGGGGACAGGGGGCCTCCCCCACGTTCGAGGCTCCCGGGCAGCCCCCTGACCTCCTGCAGTCTCAGCAGCTCAGCCTCTAGGCTCTTGAGTCTTTTCTCACTCTCCCGGTTCTGGGCAAAGATTTCCTCCCTCGAAGTCCGAGACTCCTCCACTTCTCGCCACAGCTCCTTCATCTGGGCCTGGAAGAACGGCCTTCAACTCACCGGGAGCGCCCCCCCCCCCTCGCCTCTCCTTCACTTTTTGGGTCTAGAGCAGTCCAACCTCCTCATTTTGCAGATGAGGAAACTGAGGCCGAGAGAGGGGGGCAATTGTTGATGTCAGGTGGCATTTGAACTCAAGTCCTATTGACTATATAACAGCCCTCTTAGCATGAGGTACAGTAACGGTCACACACTGACATGGGGGTTTTGGATAAAAAAAGAAAAGAGAAAAGCAGACCTTTGCATTCAGAAGGAACTAATTGAATGCAGGGAGCCCTCAAAGGGTCCAAGTCCTCTTCTCTCCAGCCATGACCAGCATCATCAACCTACCCAGCGTGCTCAGCCTCAGTTTCCTCATCTGTACAATGAGGATCCTGAAAAGCCCCCCCACCCAAGTCCGTCTGAGGATCCAATGAGGTCCTCTCTGTGAGAGCTTGGCCAGTGGGAAAGCTGTCTAGACAGGGGAGGTGGGACTGCTGTCCTAGACAAGCAGTAGGGGAGTGGGGTTCAGAGCTGTCCTTCCCCTCCTCCTGGCAGTGAGGTACCTTTCAAATGAAGAGGGGCCTGGACCCCCTAGGGGAACCCTAGGGCAGGGAAAGGACTTGTCTGAGGTCACACAGCCCCTTACAGAGCCAAGACTGACATGTGGGCTGCATACAAGGTAGGGAGTTTTCAGGGCAGATGTGTTTCTGAGGCAGCTGATGGCTCCGTGGAGAAAGCATCCGATCTGGGGTGGGGAAGACCCCAGTTCAAATTTGACCATTAGCATTTACTAGCTGGATGACCCTGTATAAGTCGTTGCAGTTGCCTGCCTCAGTTTCCCCATCTGTAAATGGGCATCATACTAGCACTTGCCTCCCAGGGCTGGTGGGAAGAACAAATGAGATTGTATTGGTAAAGGGCTTTGCCTCTCTTTATCATGATCATTATTAAAGAGGAAATGGGCAGCCTCGGGGTAGGGTGATACAGCACCATCACCTCAGTACCACCTCTGTACAAATACAGGCAAACTCTTCCCCGGGTACATTCAGTGCCTCAGGAGAGCGTAAGTTACTGAAGGGCCTGGAAAACATTGCTGTTGTATCTGTGTCTCCAGAGTCTAGCATGGCACCTAGCACATAGCAGAGTCTGCTAACCTGGAGGTCCCTTTGAGTCAGTCAGTGAATTCGTCAACAATCATTTGTTAAACACTGACGGGTCCCCCTGCTATGTCCTGGGGACATCCCTGCACCGCCAATGGGCCTGGTCAGGCTGTCTACCAGCCCCAGTCTGGCTAAGTGGGACAGCAACCAGAGGATGGGACATCAGGTGGAGCTTGTGGAGGGGTCTCTGTGCAGCCCCAAAGGGCTCATTTGGGCTTAGAGTCAGGGACTGTTCCTAGGAGTGAGGGCAGCCCCTGGAGCAGAGGTCTGATGACTGATCTTTGGGGATCACTTAGAGGGGCTCCCCTTCAGCCAGGCCCCCAGACGCAAAGTGGGGTGGGGGGCGGCCTGACACAGATGTCAAGGACTCCTCCAGGCCCAGCCAGGGGAAGCCGGGTAGGTACCTGGGGGGAGGCTGAGCTCAAGAGTCCCACAATCTCCCACCAGCCCCAGGCAAGATCTCTTAGGAGGCTAATGATGCAAGGGTCAGCACACCCATCCTAGAAGAGGCCCAGAAGCTCCACCCCTCCATGCACCTGGTTAAGCCCATTAGCTGGCAGCTCCTGGGTTGGGGCTGCCCCACCTGGGGCATCGCCCTCCCTGGCATGTAACAGATGCATAATAAACACATCTGCTGGAATGACTGATTCAGGGCCACACAGCAGGCCAGTGGCAAAGAGGGATCCAGGAGTTTGGTCCTGGCCTCCCAGTCTGGGACTCTTTCCAGATGGTTCCAGAAAGAGATGGCTTCTATCCACAAATCTGAAACCCTAGGCCCAGAACAGAGACACAGGCCAACAACTCTAGGGACACAAGCCCCCTTGGTCTAACCTTAGTTACAGAATCTGAGCATCTCAGAACTGGAAGGAACTTCAGAGGCATTTAGGGCCACCCTTGGCCCCCAAAGAAAGCATTCTATGCTATGCCAAGGAGGGAAAGGAAGGATGGGAGCATGGGAGCAGAAGAAAGTTTTAAAGGGGGAGGACAGAAATTTCTTTTTTTGAGTCAATGGTGACTCTTCCTCTCCCATTATAATGTAAGCTGGGATGGCATCCCTCTCATTTAGTGGCGCCTGGTAAACAGCAGGTGCTTAATAAATGCCTATGAGCTACATGCAGTATTCCCATTTGCTCTCTTTCTGTTTTACTTTGAGTATGCAATGAGGAAGGGGGGTGTCATTAAATTCAGGAAAGAGAAAGTAAAATAAATCAATACTTGTCTACCAATTAGATGCCCCCTCCTCCACAGCCCACCACAGCCCTGTGCCCACCTGTGTTTTCCGTAGCTGCTTCATGGCCTCCTCCTTCCCCTGGCCTGCAGAGCCCACCTGGGCCTTCAGCTCCTCCAGCTCCAGCTCGGCCTTCTTCCGGGCGGCCAAAGCCAGGGCCCTCTGTTTCCGCTCCTCATCCCGCTCCACCTCTGCATCTCGTAACTAAGGGAAAGGGGAGCGGCAAGGGGCAGGTTAGCCCCCTGGGGCCAGTCAGCCTGGATCCCTCCTCCCACCCGTGGCCTCCCCTCCCAGGCCTGGACCCACCTGTTTGGCCAGCAGCCTCCTCTTCTCCTCGCCAGCCTCATCTCGGCCCTGCAGCTCCCGCTCATGCTGAGCCTTCAGCGCCTGGGCCGTCACCTCCAGGCGCAGCTTGGCGTCCTCGGCGGCCATCAGCTCATCCTCCAGCTCCGTCACCTGAGTTCGAAGGTCGGCAGCCGCCTGCTCTGCTGCGCGACGGGCTCTTTCCATTTCGTGCACCTGGGGAGATGGGCGAGTGGGCGCCAGGCCAGGGGAGACAGAGAGGGAGCTCAGGGCCCTGGGGCAGAGGGAAGAATCTACGAGGGGGGGCAGGGCCTTACACTCTTGCCCACGTCGTCCTTCCTGCTCAGCAGCTCCTCCAGCTCTGCCCGCAGGGCCCGGTTCTGCCGCTCTAGCTCCTCTCGAGCCTCCCGCTCCTCTTCCAGGGCCCGGGTCAGTGCCAGGGCCCGGGCCTCGCGCTCCCTGCCCTCAGCCTCTGCCCGCTCCCGCTCTTCCACTGCCCGCTGAGACACTGCCTTCTCCTCTGCCAGGAGCTGATCAGAAAGAGAGGCAAGCCCCCACAGGGATGAAGAGGAGGAAAGCCCTATGGTGCAGTAGGACAAGGGGCAGCCGCAGGAGCCCAGGGAGCCCGGAGCTTGGGCCTGGTTGGGTGACCACTCTGGGCCACATGGTGCCCAAGGCCAATGAACAGAATGTCTATGCTCATGAAAACCCTGGTCAGGACCGAAAACCACACCTAGGGCCTGGCCCCTACTGGACGCTCACCGAGAGTCTGTGCCCTATGACTAAGGGGCCTTCTGGCTCCGATCCCCCCTGTCTCCTTCTCTCGACAGGACCCCCAGTATCTCCTGCCCGCAGCTCCTTTGTTCATCATTACTGGCAGTGCTGGGACTGAGCTTTTGCCTTTCCTTCTATCCCCAGCACATAGTAGGTGCTGCAAGAATGTTTGTTCACCTGACTTGAGGCACAAGTGCTCTGGCGCCAGTGGATGGCCCAGAAGGCAGAGAAACCAGGCTGGGCAGGACCTGGCAGGGATTCCTGCGAGGCAGTGGGGCTGGTAAGGAGGACACCCCATGGTGTCAGGGGCCTCCTGAGGTGATAAGCCTCCTGGCACTGAAGGTCTCCAAGCCGGGGTACCTGTCACTTCGAGGTCTGAGGTGCCTCACCCCGCTCCCCAAGTACCTGATCGAATTTCTTCTGTTTCTTCTCGAGGCTGCAGACGAGGTGCCGCTGCTGTTCCAGGTCCATGGAGACATCATCCAGTTCCTGCTGCAGCTGCCGCCGGCCCCTCTCCAGCCGCTCAGCCACTTCCGTCTTCTCGGCCAGCCTCTGGGCCAAGGCCTCGGCCTCTCGGGCTGCCCGGCGGCGGGCCTCTTCTCCAGCCTCAAGGGCCCCTGCCTCCTCCTCCTGCCGCCTTCGCCACTCTGCCAGCTTGGGGAGGGGGTCACCTTGAGCCCTCAGCACTCAGTCCCAGAAGCCTGACACCTACACTCCATGGTGCATAACCAGTCCTCCCAGCCTCAGCCTCTGTCCCAGCCCCTCTCATTTCTCCTGCTCCTCATTTTGGGGGGCTCTCCAGGTCTCCTTCCTTCTCTCTGCACTCATGGCCATGGGGCTATCAGCTGGGGATCCCCTCCTCCCCCGCTCCAGACCCTCTGACCATCTCATCAATCTGCCCCTGAGCTCCAAGACTCTCTCCTCCCCTCCTCCCATTCCAGCTCTGGTCCTCCCTTACCCAGGGCTGGCTCTAGTCTGGCCCTGGCCTCCAGGCTAGATGACCACTTCATACGTGGGTGGGATGAGGTTTCTCCTACCATACCTTCCCTGTCTCCTCCCATCCCAACCTGCTCAGGGGGCCCATCAGCCAAGACTGGCTCCTTCACTCTTCCTCCCTTCAGTTTAGAGGATGGCTGCCCTCTGCCTCTTCACCCTCCTCCCACTGGGCCAACATGGATGGTCTTGGTCTTCTATCAGCCTTCTCTGGACCTTCCCATCCACTCCTGGGGCTGTGACCTGAGCTGCCTGTTTCTCAGCTCTCCCATTCAGCCCTGACCTCTTCCTTAGGCCTAGAGTCACAATCCAGGTGGCTGTCTGCTCCCTCCAGGTCCACACCAACCCTAGTATCTTTCCTCAAACGAGGCCCTCCTTCTTTGGACCCCATTGTCCCTCTCTAGAACCCCCAAGGTGACCACTGACAGGTGCAACCTCCAGATGGCCCTGCCCAGGGCATTTCCCAGTCTGCCCTGCCTTCCCAGCTCACCTGGGCCTGGGCTGTCTGTAGCTCCCGCCCCACTCGCTCCCTGGCCACAGCTTCCTCCTCCAGCTGCTCTCGCAGCCCAGCAGCTTCACTCTCCAGCCCCCGGACCCGGGACCCCAGGGCCAGCTTGGCCCGTGTCTCCTCCTGTAGGACCTCCTGCAGACGGGACAGATGCATGGCAAGTGAGGGAGAAGGAAGAAGGAGCGATGAGGATGCACACTGGGGGAGGACTGGATGGCCAAATGGGTAGAGGGAGGGAATGAGATAAGGGGTCACAGGAGTTCTAAGCTGGCCTAGCCCAAGTCCCTCCTTATTTTAGAGAGGAAGGGTCCCAGGCTGATGCAGAACCAGGGGGAGGGGACCCAGAAACAAAGCCCAGATAAGGAAGGGGTCTTGACAGAGGTGACCTGGCTCCAACATGGCAGGGCCAGGTTCCCGGGCTGTGACCCAGAGGGCAGGTGGCTGGTGGTGAGCAGGTGCCCGTGGCCATCCCCCTTCCTTTACCTGGGCATCATGGAGCTGGACCTCAGCGCTGCTCAGCTCCTTGCTTAGGCGGATCACTTTGGACTCAGCCTCACTCAGGGCCCCGGAGACACTGTCCAGCTCCGCCTGAGAGGGGGCACAGAGACTCCCCATCAGCGCCCTCTGGCTGCCCTCCCTACTCATCCAGAAGGGTGGGGGGAGGAGGGCTTGGAACAGTCTGATTCCACAGTTGGGGAAACTGAGGCCCAGAGAGGCCAAAAGAGGAGGTACCGAAGTCGGGGGGGGGGGTGCCTGCACAATGTGTCTAGTGCTTTCTAAAGACAGAGGAAAGGGAACCAGGATGGTGCATAGGAGTGGCCTAAACACCTGAGCACCTTGAACTTCCCAGACCCTGCCCCTGTCAGGCCCCCTGGGTCCCCTGTGCACTGACCGTTCCCACGGAAGGCACTCAGCTTGGCACTGGAGGCCTGAAGGCCAGGCTCACCTGGGCTCTCTGCAGCTTGTCGGCCACTTCGGCCCGGGAGCGCTCGCCATCCCCAGCCCGGGCCTGCAGCTCCTGCAACTGGCCCTCCAGACGCCTGCGCCGCTGGTCACCCTCCTGCCGAGAGGCCTGCAGGCTGCTCAGCTCGGCCCGAAGCTCAGACACCTCAGCTTCCAGGGCCAGGCGAGTCTTCTCCCAGGCGCCTTTGCCCTGGAGGGAGGTGTCAGAGCGTCAGATCCTGGGCCCCATCCTCAAAGGGCTGCAGGATGCCTCCAGCACAGCCCATTGTACAGATAAAATGCCTGAGACAGGTGGCAGGATTTACCGGACCACACAGATAGGGAGTACCCAAAGCAGGACTCAAACCCGGCTCACTCTCACTTTGTCTCTGAATTGCAGCACCTGGTTCAAGTCCTGCTTCTGCCATTTACCAGCTGTTTGGTCTGGAGCAAAGCTAGAATCTCAAGGGGAGAGATCAGAGCTGTCCAGTGAGGGTGGCCCCAACCACAGTTAAATGTCACTCCTCTGATTTTAATGTGCTGATGTGTTAATAAAAAAGACATTCCTAGACCCTTGTGGTTTCTAAGCTGCAGGTGGCCTGCAGGAATCCTGAGGTATGGTTTAGTGACCCCTGTTTTGACTGAGTTTGACTCCATGACCTAGAGGACCACTGAGCTCTCCCATTCATACACATCACTCCATCTCCCATCCCCAGGCCTTTGCCCAGGCTGTGCCTCACGTCTGGAAGACTCTCTCCTCATCTTTGCCTCTTAGAATCAATTCCAGATTTCTTTCCAAGCTTTCCAGGATGAATCTCCCCCCCCCATTTCCACTGTATGTGTTTTGCATCTGTTTTGATGTGCATGACCAATGTAAGGTGCATGAGGACAGGGCTCTGTTCTGTATGCTAGTGCCCAGTGTACAGCTGGGCACGCTGCAGACATGGAATAAATGGACGAGTTGGCGGATTGTTTAAGTGCCTTGGAGTCCAGTGACTTGGGTTCATATCCCAGCTGTGTGACAAGCTGCTTTCTCCTCTAAGCCTCTTTCCTTGCCTGAAACGTGGCACTAATAATGCCTGCCCTCTCTGCTTCTCAGGGTCAGTGGGGAAAAGCACTTTGCAACCCCTGGAGTCAGCTCACTGCAGAGGAAATTGATGTGTCTCAGTAGAGGGGTTTCCTCCACAGGGAAGGCCCTGCCCTGATGGAATCAGAGATCTGGGCACAGAAAGTAGTTCCTACATTCAGGGCCCAGCCCTGGCCAGGAGTCCCTGCCTGGGGGGCTCAGGTTTAAGTGAGCAGGCTGGAGGCAGAAGGGACTTTCAGGCATGCTCCTGCATCCAGCTGGCCTGGCAGGTCTCACACATTTGTCAGAGCAGTGAGGAGAGAGCCAATGCTTATCTGTGGCCTGGGATGACCTTGAGAACATCCCCCACCTCCTACAAGGCCAGGTTCTGACCCTTCACATTCAGAAAGGCCCAAACATGGCTTGGTTCAGAGCCAGAGGGAGGAGGGGAGGGGGAAGAGAAAAAAGGAGGGAAAGAGGGATGGGGAAAGAGAGAGGAAGGGAAAGAGAGAGAAATCACAGGGTCATAGATTTAGAGCTGGAAGTGATCTCAGAGACCACTGGGTCCAACCCCCTTATTTTACAGGAGAGGAAACTGAGGCAGAGAGGTGAAGTGACTTGCCAAGGATCACACAATCACCAGGCTGCGGCAGGGTTTGAACTCAGGTCTTCCTGAGCCCAAATGCAGCGCTGTGCCCTAAGAAAGGCTGTGTCCCAGACAATGGTCATTTGAACCTCAGACCTATCGCTCAGGACCAGTATTCCTCCATTAAGGCCCAGGTCTTTTCCAGAGATGTGGCTGGAGGAGTCTCAGAAGCCTGTCCCTCTGAGGCAGGAGAGGAAGGTCACCCCATCTCTTGGGGCTGGCTCCTTAGGCCAGCCAGCCTTTCAGACCCTCATCTTACCCAGAGGAGGATTGGAGGCCTCTGGGGGTCTGAGGCCAGGAACTTCACCTCTTTCCACATTTCCCTCTGCCCTGGAGTCTTCTTGCAGCCTTGGGCCAGACCAGGAGAACTGCCCACTACCCACCAGGGAGGACAGACTCAGACAAAAGAGACAGAGAATCTAATGGCTCAAAATGACCATGAGGTCCTCAGACCACTTCTCACACCCTCTTTTCCAGACCAGGAGAACCAAAGGCCATTCCTAGGGACCTCGATGGGGAATCAACTCTCCAGAGGCAGGGGAGAGGGGGGCCCAGCCAAGTGACAAATGTCCAACCCAGCAGAGGCTTGAAGGAACTCCAGAAGGGCGGCCATCACTGGTGAGTCAGAACAGAACTGGAATGGAGCACTGAGGCTGGGGGGGAGAGGCGGAGGTCGGGCATGCACCAGCGCCAGCCTAGCTCTTACCCGCCTCGCCTGTTCCAGCTGTTCACCCAGTTCACCCAGGGCCTGGCCGTGGCGCTGCCGCAGCTCCTGGACAACAGCTTCGTGACTTCGAGTCTCCTCCTCCAGGGCCTGCTTCAGCTCTGACACCTCTTGCTCCCGCTTGGTCCTGGCCAAGAAAAGAAGGACCTATTTGTGCAGGGCTGAATCAGCCTGCCTGGGGCCAAGGGATCAAAGGCTTGTTTTATGCTGGGGTTCAAGAAATCAATTTCAAACACGGGATCAATGTCAGGTTTTCTATTTGGGCTCATCTCCTGGAGTAGGGAGGAAGGCCTCATAGCAGCTGCTCTGAGAGGGAGCCACAGAGCTCCCCTCATCACCCTGCCCCCTCCCCCAGGCCCTGGGGGCACCAGCCTCCTGCACAGGCTGCTCATGTGATTCCCTGTCACCCACAGAGTAGCACCAGGTTCCCTTGGCTTGGTGTTCAGATCTTCGCTCTCCTTTCCAGCCTTCATACAATGTCCCCCAAACCCTCTCAGCTCTGAGCGCTTGCCTCTGCCCTAACCCATGCCAAGATCATTCTTGCTCTGTTACTGCCCATAGCAGCTCAGCTCAAATACAGCCTCCTCCAGAAAACCTCTCTAGAGGCTCCTGATCCATAAGGACCCCCCAGTCCCCATCAATGGGTAGCAGCATCAGCCTGTCCTCTACACGAGCTCCCCAGGGCAGGCACAACAAGAACGACCTTGTTCTTATCAATGTCTGTTGGCTGGACAAGCGGGGGTGCGTCACGACTGGAGGCTCAGAGAGGGGAAGGAACTCGCCCAAGGTCCCACAGCCAGGATATATTGGTCAGGACTCAAACCCAGGCCTCTCCATTTATGCCCCTTGAACCTATTTTACAAAGGATGGAGGGGCTGCCCAAGGTCCCAGAAAGGGCCCAAATGCGTGCTCTCACCGGAGCTCCTGCTGGGCATTGGTGGAGTCCAGAGTATCTTCCAGTTCTCCCCGAAGGGCCTCCAGCTCTTCTCCAAGGTCACGACGCTGCTTCTCGGCCTTGGTCCTCGCCGCCCGCTCAGCCTCCAGGTCCTCCTGGGCTTCGGCCAACCCGGCCTGGGCCTCTCTGAGGGACTTGAGCAACGTGGCTCTGGCGCCGCCCTCCTCCTCAGCCCTGGGAGGAGACGGGAGGGCATTGAATGGCTAGAGGGGAAGGGCTCCTCAACTTAGACTGTGGAATCCCTGTGCCAGGGGTTCTGGGAGTGGAATCTTCAGTGGTGGGGGATTCCTGCCTCAGGCAGGGGTACCACTGAAGGCCCTCTAGACAGGTTATGAAAGGACCTGCAGAGACTGGGGTAGGGGAGATGGTTGGTGAAGGTGAGGGGAGAGGGAACCAAGGTACACCAAGGATGGCTGGAGAGGGTCTAGGGTCCTGGTGGGGTCTGGCTGCCCACCTGGCCAGGGCAGCCTGCAGTTCCTCCTCCTTACGGCCCAACTGGGCCCGGAGCTCTTCAGCCCGGTGCTGCTGTTCCAGCATCTGCTCCTGCAACTCAGAGCTCTCCCCGTCCAGGCGCCGCTTGGTCTTCTCCAACTCCTGTCGGCTTTTCTCCTCCAATTTGAGCCTCTCTGAGGTTGGGGGGGGGGGGGACAGGGGGTGGCAGTGAGGGTATGGAAGAGCTTCTCCACACCAGAATGGTGGGGATCCACAAGAACACGGACTGGCCGTGTGAACTGAAGTGGAGCCCACAAAGTAGGGTCCCAGCAGGAGCTGCCCAAACACAGGCGCGACCAGGACCAGGCTGACCACTGCCATGACACAGGGGATAGAGGAGGGGGGCATGGCCCCATTAGGTCCTCGGAGTGAGGAGAGGGCATTCCAGGGTGGGGGTGGGGGGGAAGATTAGGTGGAAAATGATGGGAGTGTCAGAGCTGGGGGAGGGTGTAACAGCAGCAAAATAGGATCATTTGCTATTTGAGTTTTAGCCAATCAAGGGCTTTTGACTGAGTCTTGCCTTTGATTGAATCCGTCAAGAGTCTTTGATTAGAAACAGTATATGTTATATATATAGATATAGATATAGATATAGATATAGATATAGATATAGATATAGATATAGATTTTAGAGAGAGCAGTCAGAAGCAGAGCTGAGAGAGAGAACTGTAAGCGGGCTAGGGGAACTGGCTTGTGGGGAGGCCTAACAGAAAGAATGTGACGTCAGTGCTGTCTGTAGCTCTGTGTGAATATTTCTCAGACAGAAGCCCTGTCTGTTTGTCTTTACGAGTGAATTGAGATGATGGTGCTGGTAATGTGCCCCTGTTAAGTTTTGCTTTCCTAAGCAGAAACAGAAGCTGCGGGCAGGAGCCTGGGGAGCCTGCTGTCAGGCAGAAGCAGGAAGAGTCTGGGGTGGAAACAGTTCCCAAGAGCTGAGACAAGGAGCAGGAGCAGAAAGCTGCCTGCAAGCGAACCCAGGCAAGAGCTGGGAATGGCCGACCCATGGAGGAGAAGCCACAGGGTTCGGAAGTCAGCCTCGAGTCAAGATGAGAAGGGATTTTGTTTGTACCCTGTGCACTGATTCAGAGGATTGCTCTTACTGTGACCTAGGGCGGGATGGTGTGGTATTTTGAAAAAGGACTTTACTTGGACACTTGGTTATTGATTAAGGATGCTGCTATTAATATACATACACACACACACACACATAGTGGTATGTTTTACGTAAGGAGGCTGCTATGAATCTTACGCCTTACTTTACTGAGCACTGCTTAGTTTGTTGCTGAATAGAGAGTTCATTATACTATGCGATTAGACCCTTGAAATCGTTCACAGCAGCAGTTCTCAGGTGTGCTGCCACGATTAGCTTTACAGGACACAGAACACGGAATGTCAGAGCTGGTGGGGGGAACCTCAGGGCATGGAAGGTGGAATGTCAGAGCTGGTGGGGGGAACCTCAGGGCATGGAAGGTGGAATGTCAGAGCTGGTGGGGGGAACCTCAGGGCATGGAAGGTGGAATGTCAGAGCTGGTGGGGGGGAACCTCAGGGCATGGAAGGTGGAATGTCAGAGCTGGTGGGGGGAACCTCAGGGCATGGAAGGTGGAATGTCAGAGCTGGTGGGGGGAACCTCAGGGCATGGAAGGTGGAATGTCAGAGCTGGTGGGGGGAACCTCAGGGCATGGAAGGTGGAACGTTAGAGCTGGGGGAGATCTCAGGACACAGAACATGGCATGTCAGGGGGAGGCATATTTGTGTATGACGGGCAGGCCTCACCTTCCATATCTGCCATCATGGCCTCATATTTGTGCCTGAGTTTGTTAAGACTTTTCACCTTTTCTTCCTCTTCAGCAGCCTGGGAGGAGAACTCTGCCAGACGCTCCTCCAGCAGCCGCCGCTCCTGAGGATGCAGGGAGAAGTGTGTGTCAGAGGGGCTCCCCTGCCTGGGCTGGGCCTCCAGTGACAGGGAGCTCACTACCTTTCAAGGGCATTATTCCCTGGTCGGTGCCCAGGAGCATGTGCTGCTTCCTGAGCTCCTCAGTGACAACCTCTTCTAACCCTTCATCTTATAAAAGAGTAAGTGGAGGCCCAGCGAAGGAAAGGGCACGTGGCCTACCTCCTCCTCTCCCTCCCTCACTCAGGGCCCACCTTGCCCAGCTTGGCATTCTGGTCCTCCAGGAGGAGCAGGTCCTCCTCCATCTTCTTCATCCGGGCCTCAGTTGTCACCTTCTCCAGCTGCAGCTTCTGCCGGGCCCCTTCCTCTGCCTCGAGGTGCTGCTCCAGCTCCTGCAGTACAGGGAGTGAGAGGAGTCACCTCAGGTACACGGGCTGCCTGCCACCTGCCTCTCCAATGCCCCCCACTTTATGCATGGATTGACTGTGACTGCGGATCTCCATACACAACAGGGGCCTAATGTAGGCTTTCTAAATGGAATTACACTCTCAATTCTCCTGGGCTAAGGTTAGCCCAATCACACACAAGCCATATACATCATGTACAGGTTGTATTGGCCATACCCCTCCCATATGGACCATACCCATCAAATGTGGGTTGTACCAATCATGCCCATCAAACAACAGGGAAGACAAGGAGAGGGACTGAAGGGAGCTCCCAGGTGAGGAAACTCCCTTCACCAATGCAGGTAGAGACCTTCTTCCAAAGCAGTGAGTGGCCAAGTGACCAAGCAAGGATTACACAGCACGTTGAGCTGGTCACCTGCACATGCTGCTGCAGTCGCTTCTTTTCTGTCTCCAGCTGTACACTACGCTCTTCTTCCTCACCCACACGGGCCTCTAGCATGCCCACCACAGTCTCCAACTCCTGTTTCCGGGCTGCCAGGCGGCCCCGGGTCTCCTCAGCCTCAGCACACAGCTCAGCCTCTGCCCGCAGCTGCTCCGAGAGCCGGGCTCTCTCTTCCTCCAGCTGAAAGAGGGGGCAGGGAAGCAAAGATCAAGGAACTGGTGAGGCCACTAGCCCTGGAGGCACAACCCTCTGATCCTGGCATTTGAGGCTCTCAACAAGGGAGTCCCAGCTTCTCTGGTCTCATTGACCATCCTTTTCTATACATGCACTGAGTCCAGCCTCTCCCCTGGCCTTTAGTCTGGCTTTGGAAACCCTCTGAAGCCTTCCCTGGAGACCCTTCCTTCCCACCCCTTCAATCTCCCCCTTCATTGCTGAATCCTCCCCATGCCTATGTACATGCAGGGTCACACCCACCCATGGACATGCCACCACATGTGCATGGTCACACCCTGACAAACTCAGGGTACAACAATATCTCCTTCCTATTCAAGAGCCTCCCATGGCTCCCTATGGCCTGCAAGGTCTCCAGCCTTCCCCAGCCTTCCTCTGTCTCTGTCCAGCGATTCCCACCCAATAACCTCTCTGCTATTCTCTCTCCATCTGTTAGATGGGGCTGCAAGCCCCACCCTTCCCCTGCCTTCTTTGCCTGCTGTGGTCCTTCTATTCTAGACCAAGATGAGGGGCCCAGGCTCATCCCTCCATAGACAAGGAGGTCACTACCTCTCTTGGTCACTCTGATGATAAGAGGGAGAGGGCCCAGGCTGACACCTGTAGCTCACCTGGACCAGTCGGCCTTGGAGTTGGTCCAGCTCACGGGCACTCTGCTGCTGCAGCTCTTGCACCTTCTGGAGCTCCTGGGCCCGTGCCTGGAGTACCTCGTCTTGGCGGGTCACCTGAAGGAGAGGCTTCACCTGGGGAGAAAAGAGAGAGGAAGGTCAGAGGAGCCAGGTGGGATAGCAGAGAGGAGGGACCCTGGTGTGGGAGAAAGACCAGGCAGGATAGGGTGTGAGAGCCCACACTCCCCATGGAGCGATACTTTGGAAAAGGAAAAAACAAGTACTAGGGAGGCTAAAGGCTCTGAGAGCCTTCCTGTCTCTGGGCCTAAACTTTCTCATCTGTAAAATGATGGTGAGAAGGGAAGGGATTCTAAGGGCCCCCAAACTCTCATCAGCGAACCAACACTCATTAATGAAGCACTAGGTGCTGGGCTAACCTAGTCTGGCCCTGCAGGGGTTATACTACACATGGGTAGAACTGGGTACATGCAAGATACATACAGGGGAGATGCCAGGCCACCTCAGGAGGAGTCAGGGGGCAGAGGGCAGGAGGGACAGTGGTGAGCACCCTCTCCTAGCTAAGAACAGAAATGCAAAGGCGGGGGGCAGTGGACACACACAAATTCTCAGCTTCTTCCTCTGTGCAATGAGGGTGATCCCTAGGCCCCCACTTCCCCATAGGGTGGTAGGATAGAGTGGCCCCTCACCTTGGTAAAAAGGCGCCACCACTGCCAATGACGCAGCTTGAGGTAGGCCGCACAGTTCCGCTGCATCACGCGTAGGGCACTCTGCTGCTGCTGCCGCCTGTGGAAAGCCCTGTGGGCCCAGGAGAGTTGGCTCAGCCCAGCTGCCCACAGAGGCCCTGGAAGGGCACCAGTGGCAGGGGAGGGTACCTGGTGACACAGAAGTGCACCTGGTGCTAAGGGCAACTAGTGGCATAGAAGGCCATCTCATCTAATGCACAACTTTGAAAACAGATGAAGGTTGTTCAAGGCCAGAGGAGGTGGTGAGCTGCTGGTTCATTACCTGTGGTCATTTGGAGACCCCAGCTCAAGTGTCCTAGGCTCCTCATCATACAGCGCTGGCCTCCCTCCTTCCCCTCCCCCCTGGGACCCTGGCTTAGAACTTGGGAGGCCCCTGGGGGGGTCAGCTGCCTTGGAGGAGCCCTTCATGGTCAGAAAAGGGCCCAGGTCAGGGCATCCCCAACAAAGCTGGCCTTCCTTGCCCACCTTCGGGCCAAGTATCCTCGGGCAGCAGCCTGGAAGGACACGATGATGTCTGTGATCTTGAGATCCCTCTCTTCTTCCAACTGGGCCAGGACACCAGCCCGGAAAAAGATCTTGCTTTGGCCAACGCGGTACAGGTTGGGATCGAGCTCCAGGGCCTGGATCTGGGGTGGGGAGCATAGGGAGAGTCAGTGGGGAAAGCAGGGGAGGTAGGGAGACCCCAGTACTGCTCTGCAGGCCCCACTCCAGCCCCGCCCCCCCATGCTCAGGCCCCACCCCAGCCCCTTACCATTTTCTCACAGGCTTGTTTCCCATCCATGAAGCCTTTGGGGATGGCATTGGGAGTCAGGATCTCATATCTGCCCGGTGAGTGAGAGAGTGTGGGAAGGACAGACAGTAAGATGGTGTGGAGGAGGGAGGATGGGGCACCTGTGTCCCCTCCCCTCCCCCATGGCTCCCCTGGTCTTCAGCCCCATCTAATACACCCACCCTGCATGGGCCTTCCCTCAAGGACAGTCCGTTCTGCCCTGTGGAGCCATATTTAGAAAGCTTTGAATCTAGAGTAAGGACTTGGGGTCTCAGGCAGAGGGGAATAGGGAGGAAGATGGGCAGCCAGCCCAGCCCAGCTGGCAGTTTCCTCTCTGGACCAACTCTGTCTTTTGAGGCTAGGGGGAGAGTCCTTTTTCCCCACCTGCTTATGTCTCCCAAGGATGACAAACAGCCACAAGGCTGCTTGAGGAAGGCTGGCTGTCAAGGGCCAAGGGCATTACAACAAGCTTGGGGGGTGGGGAGGGGCAGACCTGGATCTGCCCATTAACCCCCCATGCTGGCACCCCAAGCTGGCTAGATCAGCTCCCCCTCTCTCCCTAGCCATCCTCGGGAGAGCCACAAGTAGCTTGCTGATCCTCCCATCCAGACTCTAGTCAGCCTCCCACCAGCCCCCCTTCCCTCTGCTCACCTCTGCCGAAATTCCTGAAACAGGATGCGGTTGGGGAAACCCTGGCGACAGATGCGGATTCCCTCCAGGACCCCATTACAGCGCAGCTGGTCCAACACCAGCCGGGGCTCCAGCTTCCCAGCCTGGGAGAGGAGAACAAGTCAGGCTGGAGAGGAGGGAGGGGCAGACAGCCCCTGGCAAAACTCTGCTTTTTGGGGGTCAGCCTGGCCAGGTGCAACCTTGGACAGCTCCCTCCTCTTTCTCCCTCGTCCTTTCCCTCTTCCTCCTTCCCTCCCTGTCTTCCTCCTCCTGGCCCCAATGCCTTGGTCACCCTTTCCTCCCGTGGTGGTCAGGATCCTCAGTCCCTCCTCATACAGATGGTCTAGTCCACAATGTATTTGTGGCTCATAGGTTGCAGCCAGGAACAAAAAGCCCACGTCTGGGTGGGAGGGCTCAGGTGCTCACCCTCTTCTCATGATTAGGGATGATGCAGCGCACGAAGCTGGGGTTGGTGTTGCTCAGCGTGGCCATGAGTCGGCTCAGGGACTCTTTGTACAGCTGACCCACTGTCCGGAACATGCCTCGGCGTGGGCGTCCTCCGGGTGTGCCCCCATCCCCAAGGCTGCTCACCTGCTCCAGGCCCACAATGCCCTCCACTGCAAGGTTGGGCCAGAGAGAGATGAGGCTCAGGGAGGCCCGGGGGCACAGGGGTCACCCCCGAGGGCAGGGCAGGGCAGGGGCCAGGGAGGCACCCAGGGGAAAATGACTTCAGTCACAGGATAACCCTGAGGCAGGCTACTGGAGATGGGGGAGTAAGAGGGAGGTAGCTGTCAAGGGGGAGGGGAGGGGGAGGTAGCTGTCAAGAGGAGTGGTGTTGGGGGGGGGGTCAGTCCCAGAGATGGAGGAAGGAGGGAGGGAGAAATGGACAGGCAGAAAAACAGAGACAGGGAGACACAAAGAGAGACAGAGAAGGGCAGGGAGGGAGAGACAGGTAAAATAGACAGACTCAGAGAGACAGAGATACACCAAAGAGACAGGGAGAGAAAGACAGAAAGAGACAGATAGGGAGGGAGACAGACAAAGAAGGAGAGAGACAGAGACAGACAGACAGAAAGTTGGGGAGAGAACAGGAATATTGGGGGCAGAGATAGTCAGTCGGCCCCCAGTAGCAGAGGGCAGACTGTCACACACAGGGCTGCAGATGGCTGGAGCCTGCTTCAGAGGGTTCTTACTAGAGGCTCAGCCTCTCTTGAGGCCAGCAGGTCAGTGTGTTCAGGATCTACAGGTTGGTATGGGGCACCCTTCCCCCCCACCCCCACCCACCATCCTTCCAGATCTCCGCTGTGAGCTTGTCAGTGCTCTGGTGCAGGAGGGCGGCCACGCTGTCATTCAGCGGGTCCATGTTTTTCATCAGCCACTCGTTGGCTTTGTAGTCCACCTGTGCGGAGGGGGCAGGTAGGAGAAGGGGCAGGGATCGCCCTCCCTCTCTCCAAGAAGCCAGCAGGCTCCTGCCTCTCAGGCCCAGTCTGCTTGGGATGGAACCCCTCTCCCCAATAGCCAGGCAGTATAAGGTCTCGCTTTCATCCACCATCACTGCTCTCTCCTTCCTTTGCAAATGCTCCCCCACACACATACGCCCCTTCCAACTTGCTGGGCCTCGGCCTGGCTCCCCATTGCCCATACACACACGCACACACACACGCACGCACCTTCCCGGCATAGTGCAGCACGCTGAAGTCCGCCTGGTCTCGCAGCTGCCGCGGACGCTGGAACTTAGGGTGGCTGCCCTGCTCCTGGGCCACCTTCTCCACAAAGGACTTGTCGGTGGCCTTGGGGAACCAGCACTCCTCGTCCAGCAGCGCCAGGAGCCCCGGGGGGTTGGCCTGCGGGGAGCCCGGCGCGGGGGTCAGCGAGTGGGGAGCGCTCCCTTACGCTCCGCCCGCCCCCCCAGCAGCGGTGCGGCGCTCACCGGCCTCTCGATGAGGTCGATGCAGGGCTGCAGGTCGAGGCCGAAGTCCAGGAAGGTCCAAGGGATGCCCTCCCGCTGGTACTCCTCCTGCTCCAGCACGAACATGGTGTGGTTGAAGAGCTGCTGCAGCTTCTCGTTGGTGTAGTTGATACACAGCTGCTCGAACGAGTTCAGCTGCACAGAGAAGCGGCCAGGTGAGTGGGCGGGGCTACAGAGTGGGTGTGGCTGGCCTGGTGGGCGGGGCTACATAGCAGGTCAGGCCAGGCCCCGCCTCCCTTCAGTTTCCCAGCCCCAGGACTGCTACAGGTTAAACGTTACAGGAGTGCCAGAGGGAGGAGCCGAAGCCAGGCCGGCCACCTGGCCCAGCGGGTGTCCCGTGGGGCTGCTGGGGAAGCCAGTGAGTGGGGAAAGAGACCCGGGTGGAGAGGATGGTGATGATAATGAGGAGAACCAGCTTCATGGCACTTTCAGCTTTGCAAAACATGTTGCAAATATTGTCTCATTCGATGCGGTAACTCTGGGAGGTAAGGGCTACTGTCATGCCCGTTTCATAGATGAGGAAACTGAGGCTTTCAGAGAAGCCAAGTCCTTTGCCCAGGACCACACAGCTGGTAAGTGGCAAGACTGGAATTTAGGCCACCCTGATTCCACACTTGGTGCCCTAACCTACCGCACCATCTAGCAGCCTTCCTTTTAAGAGGAGAGGTGAGAGGGGTAGGATGAGGGGCAATGGAAGGTCAAAGTCTCACTTGGAAGATCTCGAAGCCAGCGATGTCCAAGATGCCCAGGAAAGAGGCCCCCTGGCGAGGACTTCGGTCCAGAGCACGGTTGAGTCGGAGCACAAGCCAGCGAAACAGGCGCTCGTAGGTGGCTTTGGCCAGGGCTTCCAAGGCAAAGTCAGCCTGTGTGCAACAGAGGGCCCAGAAGGGTTGGAGGCAGGATGGAATCAGGGGCCATAACCGGGCTGTGACCACAGGCAAGGAGCTATCAGAGGGACCCTGAGCCACACGGGTCCTGAGAGACCTTTTGGGCCACCCCCAACCCCAACCTGGAGAGGACCCCTCAGTCACAGGCAGTGAGGGGGACCAAGACAGATTGCTGAGAGAGGGACAGAGAGGGGGAGAGATGGGACAGAGACCGAGTGGAGGACAATGAGGGGTTAGAGAGAAGAAAGACATTCTCAGAGGGCATTTGTTAGACCCCTAGCTGAACAGGAATCTCCTCCCACAACACCCCTCACAAGGGCTCAGTCTCTGGGCAGCCCATTCCATGATGGGACGGCTCTTACTAGGGAGGAAATTCTTCCTCACCCTGAACAGAAATCAGCTCTTGTCCCCTACACACTGCCTCCCTCCAGTTCCCCCAGACAGCCCTTCTCCAGCCTTCCCCCTCTGCACACCCAGGTCAGTACCTGCTCCTTGGTCTGAGCCTTCTGCACATAGTCACGACCAACCTTGATGCGGGGGGAGAGCAGAGCTCGGGAAAAATCGGTCACCCCCAAACCCAGCAGACGGCAGAGTTTCTGGGCCGCTATTAGGGAGGAAGAAAGGAGTGGGTTAAGGTCTTGATGCTTCTTGGAAGAAAATGGATGGAGAGAAACCTTTCATGACTATGCCTAAGAGTAGAATTTCCTCTTTTTTTTTTGCCTAGAATTTTTTTTAATGTATCTTTTTAAAAAATAGAGCCCCTTGGTTTATCCGTAACCTCCCCCACCGCCACAAGGATTTTGAAAAGAGAGAGTGAGCCGTTCAGCCAAGCAAGCAGCTACCACACCAAAGGACGGGGACGTTATCTCCTTTACTACGACCTTCTCTGTGCTCATCATGCAGCATTTCAGCAAATACGTTCTTTCCACTGACACTATCACCGCCATCACTTTCTAGTTTCTCACACTTCCCTCTTCACTGGTTCTCAGATGCCTTCCTATGCTTTTCCAATTTTCTCCTACCTGTAATTTCTTGTGGTGCTATTATTATTGAACCACACTCATGTGCCCCAATGAGGTTAGCCAGTTTAGGGGAAGAATCATTAACCAAAGGACAGAGGAGATTGCAAGGGATGAGGGATCATCTCAATCACAGGAAATTAAAAAAGCTTTTGGACAAACAAAATCAATGCAACCAGGATACGGGCCACTCTAGTGTGGAAAAAAATTGCATAAAATCTCTCTGATAAAGGCCTCAGACAGAGAATTTATAAACCATAGAAGACCAAGAGTCATTCCCCAACAGGTCCAAGAATATGAACAGTTTCTCAAAAGAAGAATTGCTATTATCAACCACAGGAAAGAGATTGCCCCCAAATCACTGGTAATGACAGAAGTCCATCTCAAAATAATTGTGAGGTTTCATTTCACACTCAGCGAACTGGCAAAGGGGACAAAAGATGGGAAATAGGCAAAGTTGGAAGGGTTGAAGAAAGACAGGGATGCAAGTACATAGTTGGTGGACCTGTAGATTGGTCCAATCATTCTGCCCAAAGCGCCCTACCTTCTGCTCTTCCCTGGGTACTCCCCAGGTCAGCCATACTGAGGCTCCGTGAACATGACTGGCACTCTGTCCCCAGCTGGAGGCCTCTGCACTAGCTTTTCCTCTGGCCTGGAGCTCTCACCTCCCAGCCTCCAACTTTGAGTATCCCTGGCTTCCCTCAAGTCTAGAAGGCTTTCATGGTCTTTGAAATTGCTTGTGATGTCTCCTTTATGCAACCTTCCACCTACTCTATATTATAATTTTTGTCTCTCTTGATAAAAGGAAAGCTTCCCAAAACTGGGCACAGAGACGGGGCACTTGTTGGTTGGCTAAAGCATCTCTACTCTTTGACACTCAAACTCTCAAGGCAGCCAACGACAAAATGAAAAGTGCCATAAATACCAAAAGATTCCCAGCAGCACTTCTGGTAGTAGCCAAGGAATCAAAGAGAAGTCTAATTCTGACTCTGACCCTAATGGGGAAAGGCTAAACAAAAGGGCACATGATTGAGTGTTACCTAGTTGTACCCAAAGGATGACAAACATGAGGAATTCAGGGAAACATGGGAAAATGCTTAGGAGCTGATATAGTCTGTACAAGTATGCAGGACTAGATAAACACTCTAGATGAGGAAAGTAGTGCAAAGAAAACAGAAAGCACACCAAACGCCAGCACCCAAGCTTTGCCCCGAGGAGCTGAGCAAATTCAGGAAATGCAGCTCCCTCTTCCACTGGAGAAGTGGGGCCAGCGGATGTTGTGCCCATCTCTGGGGTCAAGGCATCTCTTGGCTTTGCCCCAACCATTTTTGGGGTTCAAAGGAAGTGGGAGGGGTCTGTTCAAACACTGATGCACTGTGTGAGTCAAAGGACTGAAAAACCTGTCCAAAGGGACTGAGCATCTTGGTTTTTTGAAATGCATAGGGTTGTCATGGGGAAAGCCTTTTGGGCATTTTGTAAACGCTGAGACGAGGGAAGCTGTCATGCTGCTCGCTACTCTTATTATCCCACATTTTTATCAAGGACTTGGATAAAGTTGTAGTTGGCCAGATTGCCAGATGTGTGGATCTCTCTCTCACACACACACACACACACACACACACACGCACAAACACACCTGTGCAAGCATTCGAACTGGCAGCTGGGAGGTGGCCCAGGGGCTACCTAGGTATAGCTAAATGTACCAAATTAGAGATTATCTCTTAAAAATTTCAAGTGACAGGATGCTCACCACCCCCAAAGGCATCTACTTTGGGACGTCAGAGTCCAAGTGATCTCATAAACCAGCCCCTAGACCCTCATCCCAGTCACTGTTCCCTGGCAGCTTCCTGGGTTAGGCACAGCAGAGGGAGGCCTGGAAACTCTTGCTCTGGGGCTACCTGTGTTGTCCGGCATTGTGGCCTGGTCTGAATGTCGCTCTTTCTTCAGGGAGATGTTTCCAAACTGGAGAACAGCAGACACCACTCGTAACATGGCTGTGGGAGTTGGGAGAGAGAGGAGCTGAGCAGCGTGTCTCCTGGTCAGGTCCTCTCCAGTTCTGCCCTGCCTGAAAGGACATCTCTCTGCCCAGTAAGTTGACTCCTCACACCTTCCTGAAGGAGTCTTTGGTGGGGACTCCTCACCATCCCCTTACCCCAAGTGCAGGTGCCCTCCTAGACCCTGTCCTGAGTCCTTGCCTTTGGTGAGCAGGGGCTAACTCTTCCTTGTGCACATCAAATGTATGAGGATAAATCAGGCTCTGGAGTCCTGTGGGCTGTCACTGGCCTCTGCCTCTCTCTCTAGCTTCATGCCAGGCCCAGCAGCCCTTAGGCACCACTGCCTCCCAGGTCTGACCCCAGGCCCCCTCATTCCTTCTGACTACCACAGGGTGGCCCAAGCCCTGGCCCAAGCTGTTGGTCCCCATCCTCCCCCGCTCCCCATAGGCTGAGTCAGGTCTTGAGGAGCTCAGACTGGAATGCCAAGTGTCTTTCCTCAGGTAGTGAAGAGCCCTCTGGACCGGAGGGGGGGGGAGCATTCCAAAGCCTTGTTCTTTGGCTGGCCACACCCTGACCTCCTGGGGTGGGGGACAGGCAGGCACCAGCCCCATTGGCCTGTCGCCACCAGCATTCAGCCCCCACCACCATCCTCCGGGTTCTGCCTGAAGCCTGCCTCCCAAGGCAGCCCAAGTACTTGGGCTCAGCAGCCATCTAGGTTTATTCTGAGCCTCTGCAGGGGGGTATCGTTTCACCTAGCTAACATCCAGTTAGCCAAGCTTCAGCCTGTGCAGCCTCCTCACCCCCAGACATTAGGACCCACCCCTTGCCCTCCTCACCCTGTGGCAGCCTCCTCTTTGCTGATTCCCCCAGGAGTTAGTGTGTCCCCCAGCCCCCTGCCGTCTGGGTCTTGGGCACATCTATGTGGGATGTGGGCTCCTGGAGGGCAAGGCTGCCTCACTTTTAGATGTGTCCCCTCTGCCTGGCATGCAGTAGGGACTTACTAAATGTTCCTTGGCTGCTGCTGGTGCTGCCCCCCCTACCCCTAGTCTAACAAAAGAAGCCTACTTCTCCCACACAGTCCAGATCATCCCCTCTCCCTGCCCTGAGCCATTCAAATGAAATGGCCCTGCTCCCCTGAGTCCCCCTGAAGTTGTAGTGCTAAGGACTGAGCCACCCTGGGGCTGCAGATGTGGTCCAGCCCTGGCACAGGGAGCTCACCCTCCAGTTTCTGTCTGACCCTCCTCCATTAAGGCAGCTTTACAATCAGGGTGGCTATTTTGGAGCCACTGACACATAATTGAGTTTATGGTCCACTAAGACCTCCAGAGTTCTCCACATGACTAGCAGTCTAGCTGAGCCTCCTCCATTTCCAGGCTCCTTAGCAGCCTTTTTGTAAAAGCCACTTTTGATCCCATCTGTCAGCTTGCTTGGTTAATAGTCATAATTGTTTTTATAGGAACATCACCCCAGGCTCTGCATGTGGAAACCAGTCTGTCTGTAGGTGGACTTCTGAGACTTTGGAGGCCCATGAGGCTGAAGGGCAGGAGACCTGGGCCAGCTTCTAAAGCCAGAGGAAGAGCTAGAGGCATGGGCCAAGGGCCCGCTCTGGACTCCCAAGGAAAGAGTGCTGCATCTGGGAGGTGACAGAGGAAGACGTCCTCATCAAGGTCCTAGGGCAGGGCCCAGCTAGCGACACTGTGACCAGAAATGAGCCAGTAACATCTGGGCCTCTGCTCACTTACGAAAACAGCCCTATCGGCCTCACAGAAAGACCAAGAAAGTCAATTTTAGAAATGGATGGAAGAGCTCAGGCCTGGGAGAGCCAAAGAAGCCTGAGCTGCTGTGATGGAGTCTCTCTTTGCCTCAGTTTACCCATTGGTAAGATGAGGGCCCAGACAAGTTCCTCTAAGAGCTGGCCTTTCCAGTTCTAACAGCTGCTCTACACCCCCCAAGATCTGCCATGGAGTCGACTGAATTTGTGTTTGTTGATTAACTAATGGCTCCAAGCCCAGCTTGGTTCAGGGGAGCCCTGCAGGTCACTGGCCAGTGTGGGCCTTGAACTGGGTCCCTGGCTGGGGTCCTCTCCCTGCGTGTTTCACCCTTCTTTCCAAGGGCAGGTCAGGGCACTGTGGGAAATGTGACTAATTTGAAGCTACCAGACAGGTGGGAAACCCTGGGTCAGACCTCACTCCCTTCCTGCTTCCAGTCGCCCCACCTGGGGACATGCCCGGGAGATGGTCTGGAAGCCAGCACCCAGCTCAGGCCCCAGGCCTACTCACAGACAATCTCATCATGGGTGAAACCCAGGACACGCAGGGATTCCAGGGTCTCATGGAAGAGTTCACGCTCCTGGCCTGGGGACGATGCTGGGCCATTGGTGAGGAAGCGGTACTCGGAGCATGGCTGGAGGAGGAGGTCCTCTATGGTAGAAGGGAGAGGAACTTGGGAGGGGGCCCCAGGAAAGAGCTTTTGGCCTCTCCCATCCCACCCGCTCTGGGGTCCTGGAAGACTGGAGAGGGGGAAGAAAGAGAATCATGGGATCAGAGGACAGAGAAGGTGGGAGGCATGGAGGGAGGGAGGGAGGGGCCTTAGGGTGGAGAATGATCCTATGGCCACTAGCCCTTTGATTTTATGGGGGCCACCTGATGCCTCCAGAGTGGTGGGGAGGGGGAGCCCACAGACCTTTCAGCTGCTCTCCAGCTCCCCCAAGGAGCTGGTAGAAGATGTGAAAGCTACACTCATCCTTGGCCTGCCGAATGGCCCGGGATTTCTCCAGCAAATCTGTGGTGAGGGCAGTCAAGGAGCCAGGCCACAATGCCCTTGCCCAAGCAATGCCCTGGAGCAGCCCTTCTCCAGTCCCCTCCAGATGCCCTCCCACCATTGCCTCTACCGCTGCCTCCCCAGCCAACCCCTACTGCCCCCCAGTCCCTTCCAAATGCCCCCCCACCATTTCCCCCAGCCCCACTCTCTGCTGCTCCTTCCCTGTTCTCTCCCACAGTCCCCAGCCCCAAGGATACAGGTCTCAATGTTGGCCCCCACAATGTAACCGGCCACATCAAAGTTGATCCTGATGAATTTGCCCTAGGGCAGGAGAGAAGAGGAGACCATCCAGGCTTCTCTGACTGCCTCCCTTCTCTGGCTTCAGGAGACTCTTAGTGAGCCCCTAGGGCCTGCTGCCTCCTTTCCCAGGGACCCCCCCATGACTCCCAGGGACATCAGCTCCCAATTTGCCTGGTCTTGCATCCCCAGGGGCCCAGAAATCTGGAGCCTCCCACCCCCCAGGACCCCAGGGACAGTAGCCTCTGGCCTTCCTGGCCCTGGATCCCCAGGGGTCTCGGAGCCTCCCATCCCCCAGGTCCCCAGGCTTACGAAGCGAGATGAGTTGTCATTCTTGACTGTCTTGGCATTCCCAAAGGCCTCCAAGATGGGGTTGGCCTGAAGCAGCTGCCGTTCCAGCTCCCCCTGAAGAGCCAGGGACAGGGCTCAGCTGGCAGCATGAGCTGGGAGGGGGGAGGCTGCTGGGCCAGGGCCCAGTGCACTGTGGGAAGGGGCATGGGCAGAGGGAGGCCACTACTCACATAGGCCACCATGCTGGTAGGGATCTGGGGAATTCACAGGAAGGCAGGACACAGACCCAGCACACAGGAACACAGGACACGGCACATGGAACACGGGACAGACACATGGAGGGCCCCCAGAGTTAGTCACTGGTGCCTTAGGTCTCAGGAGCAGATCCCCCTCCTCATCCTGGCATTCAAGGCCTCCACTGGCTGTGGGGGTGCCTTTGGTTCATGTTCCCTCACTCAGGCCACTGGCCTGTCCACAGGCATCTTTGTTAGCCCCACTCACTGTGCCTCTTCCCAGAAGCCCCCAGGCTCCCGCTGCCTGGGGCTCTTCCTCTCCCCCAGTTCCAGACCCACTCAGCTTCAGGGCAGGGGGCAGAGATGTTGCCTTCCGGGGCCCCCTGAGTCCCAGCTCTCACTCAACCCCCAGAGGTGCTGCCTTCATGGCCTCCCTAGGGTCCCAGCCCTCAGTCATCTCCCAGAGGTGCTGCCTTTAGGGCACCCAGGGTCCCAGACTCTCACTTCCTACTCTTGGGGACCACAGGCCTATTCTTACAGCTCTCTGTGTGCTGAAAAGCTCCCTCTCCCCCGCCCATTTAAACAAATGAGGAAATCCAGGGAGGTCCAGAACTTTTTAGGGGCCCCACAGCTCCCTTCCCAGGGGCCCGGGAATGACAGACTGAGCAAGTGAAGAGGAAGAGTCCCTAGCTGAGGAGGCAGATCCCAGCAGCTCTGGGCCTCAGACACCCCTTCGGTTCTCACTGTTTTGGGGGCCTCTCCAAGGGGAAAACCCAGGGGGGCACTAACAAGTGGCTTTAAGGCCAAGCCCAGGGCTCCCTGTGGAGGCCCTCACTTACCCCATGTGAACCTCAGGGGATGGCAGGCAGAGGGCAGTGCAGGAACAGGCCCCAGGGAAGGCCCAAGCAGGACCTTGAGGTGGGGCGGAGCCAGCCGGAGGAGAGGAAAGGCTAAGGACCCTGGGCCTGAATGCACAGGCCGTGGGGAGGGGGTGGGGCTGGAGAAGAAGTAGCCTGGGCCAGGAGGGTGAGCCCAGAGAGACTTACCGGGGCGCCCTGCTCCCGCCGGCCCTTTGGGGATGAGGCCACGTGGGCCAGGTACTGAATGACTTTCTTCGTGTTTTCTGTCTTGCCAGCTCCAGACTCGCCCCTTGGGGAGAGGCAGCAAAGAAGGTCAGCTGGCCCCATGCCCCCTTCCCAAGCCATCCTGCCTCCCTTAGAGTCCAGAGGTGGGAGGGGAGTCACTCACGTGCAGAGGATGGATTGATCCTCCCGATCTGTAGGGGACAGAGACAGATGTCACTGAGATGCTGCTGCCCACAGGCCAGGCAGCTGAACCCCCTCCCCCAACACCTGGAGGCCAATCTCTGCCCTGCCTCAGTTATCCCTCTGTGAAACAGGGGCGCAGTAGAGAGCCTCTGGAGTCTTCTGTCCACATGGGGCACTATGGCTTCTAATGGGCCATAGTGTGGAAGACTCCCCTGTGTGGCCTGGTCAAGCTGCCCCTGAGGAAGGAGCCCCTGTACTGGAAAGGTTCCTGGTCGGGCAGTCTCCTCTGCTCTGCACTCACACATGCACGCATGCCACACTTAATACAGTACTCACACAAGCGTGTGTGCACACATGCATGCATATACACATACATGCATGCTCACACAGGAACACATCAGCTCAGGGACTCCTTGAAGCCAAGGGGCAGAGCTGGGATCTGAAGCCCTGAGCGAGTTTTTTCCTATGGCCCATTGTGGCCTCATGTAGTCCAGGTGGCCTGAGCCCAGCAGGGCAGAGTGGGCCAGGGCCTGTTCAAGCTCATACGGACTTTTCTGACATCATTTTTCTCCCATCTGGGAAGTGGCCTATCTTGGGGTCAGGATGACCCCAAGAGTGCTCACCATGACCCGAAGGTCAAAAGCTCAGCATGGGAAGGGACCATGGCCATGATGGTCTCCCCAAGGCCAGCTCTTCCTGTCTGACGGCCAGGCTCCCTGGGCAGTTTCTAGGCCCCCTCTCCCACCCCATCCTGGGGCAGACACCCAAGGAAGGCGAGGCCTCGCCCCAGATGATTCCCTGGGCCTGGGGACATGCAGTCTGGGAGCCGGCTGAGGCTCCCTTTGGGGGTGCCCCTCCAGCCACCTGACCTTGCAGCATGCTGCGGTAGGCTGCCTCGGTGACCGCGTACACATGAGGTGGGACCTCGTGGCGCTTCTTGCCCCGGTACATCTCCACAATGGCTTCTGTGTAGATGGGCAGTTGCTTGTAAGGGTTGATGACCACACAGAAGAGGCCTGAATATGTCTGCAGGGAGGGGACGAGTCACAGGGGGTCCTGCTCCCCAGGCTCCAGCCCCATGCCCCCCCCAGGCAGAACTGGGCTGTGGGTGGGAGGGAAGGGGCTGGGGGCACACAGCAGGAGGTTGATAATGCTTATGGAATGTACAAATGGGGACACATCCGGGCCTCGATCGTGGCTGGTGTTCATTAATGACAAACTGAGATTGGCCTGATCACACCCCCCAGACCCTGGAGACCAGTGTGGAGGGGGGAGGGGGAGGGGAGGAGCAGAGGAGAGGGGAGGAGGAGAAAGGGAGGGAGAAGGGGGTGATGGAGAGGGAGAAGTGGAGGAGAAGGGGGCAGGGGGAGGGGGCTGAGGGGCAGTGGTCATGGCAGCAGTGGCAGGCCTGGAGGGGAGAGCTGGAGGGAGGCTGATGCTCCTGCCAGAGCCAGAGCAACCGGTCGGGTGGGTGAGAGGGCCCCACCCTAAGCCTGGCACCCAGACCAATCTCACCATCCTCTCTTTTTGCTGCTCCCCCCCACCTCTCAATGCTTCTGGAGGGCGGGCCCGCCCACCCACATTCCCAGGCCAGGTAGCTCATGCTTAGTGGCGCCTCGGTGAGAGTGCCCCCCAAGCGCCAAGCCTGGTTAGCACTGGGCAGGGGGATTGGGAGGCCTGGAGCCACTGTGTCCCCATAAAGTCATTGCCAGATGGGCCCCAGGATGAGGAGCTGGGCAGCGAAGGTGGTTCTGTCTGCTGCCTCCTACACCATCCCCCCACTTGACAGAGCGAGAAACTGAGGCTGGTGTTGGGTGGGCTCCTTGGCCAAGGTCTCTCAGTGAGGCCCCACCTGCTCCTGGGCCAACACCCAAGGAAGCAGCCGGAATGTGAGCCTGGCAGGGACCAAAGGGCAAGCAGAGATGGCCACACCCAGGATCAAGGGATGGGAAGGGGGAGGGAAGCATGCCAGCCGGGGCCTCTGCCCCTCCTTCCCCAGAGGCTGTCCACAGACTCCTGGTAAAGGGATCCGTGGAGGGGAAGCTAAACATTTGAGGAGCTGGTCACTCAAGGCGTCATCTTGGCCACCTCTCTCTGGCCTCAGTTTTCCCATCTCCAAACCGAAGGGGCTGACTGGCAGAGATGTTGCTACTCTTTTTCCTGCCTGCTTTGAATCTCTCTTGGGCAAGGGCAGGTGAGGGAAGGGCCAGTGTTCTGACAGCTCCAAAGTGGCCCACTGAGGCAGGCCCTGAGAGGAAGATCACTCCCCCACTTTATGCAGGCACCAAATGAGGCCTTGAGATATGGGAGGCATCTTGGGAAGGGGCAGGGCTCAGGCACCCACCCTGGGAGCACAGAGGAGAGAGGGAGACTGAAGCCAGAAAGGATGTGCCTAGGGCACAAGAGGGAGCTGAGGATCAGGGAGGGACAGATTCTCCTGCTGGTCCTACAGAAAGCCAGCAGCAGAGTCCAGGATGGGTCAGCGCCTAGGTCAGAAGGGATGCCCATTTCTCTCAGAGGTCACTCTGCTCAACCCCCTCATTTGATGGGTGGGGAAACTGAGACCCAGAGCAGGGAATTCTGGGAGTTGACCCTGAATCCAGAGTCCCCAGTGAGAGGGATGGGGAGGAGACAGGAGGTCTACCACCCAAGGTCCCAATCCAGCAATCCCCTACGGGCTTGGCCTGGGGATGGCAGGCTGCCGAGGAGGCCACTTGGGGGGATAGCGTCCAGGGAAAGCTGAGAAGGCAGGAGTCTCACTCACATAGATGAGGCTGGAGTAGTATCTCTCCCGGAGGTTGTGCAGGACGGATGCTTCATTGAGGCAGGTGAGGTCAGCCATGTCTTCGGCCTTGCTGAACTTGGGGGGGTTCATGCGCTGCACCTGGTCCCTGGGTAGTCGTAGTCGGCGCCCACTCTCTGCCAGTTCCACCTCCACCTCCTCGGGGCCCTCATCTCGTAGGGCGGCCGCCTCAAAACCATGTAGCTCAGACGGCACCCACACCAGGCGCCGGGCAGCCCACTCCACCTGGGGGGCACCCATGCTGCTCACCAGCCCGGGGCCTGAGCGAGGGGTGAAGAGGAAAGGCTGGGCCGCCTCAGGCACTGTGCCTGCTGCCTTCCTCACCATACTGGCCGCAGCCATGGCCTGTGGGGGAGAGGGAGTAGTAAGGAGCCGAGCTTTGCTACCCCCTGACAATTTAGGAGCCTCCTGACCCTACCAAGGGGATGCCAAGGCCCAGAGCAGGCACTGGGGTCAGGGGGCAGGCGTCTGAACCAAAAGGACCCTCAGACAGAATGAGACTGCCAAGTGCCCTCTGTCACCTTCCCAAAGGGGGTACCAGGTCCAGAGAGACAGCTAGGACAGCACCAAGGGAAGCACCGGCCAGCCATGCCCATGGCACCAGTGCCGCCAGCCTCAGGACCTCCTGGGACCAGGACATCCTCCTTTTGGAGATGATGGCCCCCCATCAGCAACCTCCATCTCTGCACACATGTTCACTGATCTCCCACTGCCATCCTCCTCCCTGGCAGACACTGCCCACATTCCCAGCTCCAGTACCCAAACAGCCTCTATCCCCTTCCTGTGACTGGGATGCCCACCCTCCAGGAGCCATGGCCCCCCACCAGCAACCTCCATCTCTGCACACCTGCTCACTGGCCCCCCACTGCCACCCTCCTCCCCAGCAGATGCGGCTCACACGTTCCCAGCCCTAGGATCCTCTCGCCCCCCCAAGTTTGGGTGCCACTTCCAGTCCCAGCCCCATTAGGATCTCACGCCCCTAACTCTGCCGCTCCAAAGTTCCAGCCTGTGGCCCTCACACACAGGAGTCCCTGCCCCCCAGGCCTCAGTTTCCTTCTCTGTAAAAAGGGGATAATGCTCCTGGCCAACCCTCCCAGAGGTGAATCCCAAGTATTGAAGTCAAGGTGGCAATTATCACCATTATATCATCATTAGTTCGGCTCTCCCTTCTTACCTCTGGCCCCACCCCACCTCTGCACAGGTCGCCTGCCTCCCTCTTCCCCCCAGATCCCCCCTCTGGCTGCCCCCACGTCTCTCCAGGGCTCCCAGCAGCCCCGTCTGCTGCCCCGAGCTGCCCAGGGTTCACCTCAGTGTCCCTCACGGCCCCACTCAGTCTGCTCCTCCTCGCCTCCATCCTGCAAACTGTGATTCCTGGAACCCCAGGCAAGCAGGACACACCTCAGGGCCCAGGGCCTTTGACCAGGAAGACTTTGATTTTCCTCAGGATGCACCCTCCTCCCTTGGCCCCCCACCTCACCTAGTGACCCCTGCTTAGGATACAGGAGGGTGGAAGGGACGGCCCGCCCAGCCCCACCTGCTTTCACAGATGCCCAGGGCCTGGGCCACACCCCTGTCAGACCTTATTACTTGTTAGGTCACTGGGCAAAAGGTGGGAGCATATTTTGAGTCAGGACAGGTACAGGAGTCATCCCTTCCCATAAACCACCAGTCCCCAAGACTCAGCTACCCCCAATTCAAACATTCAGCCCCCTTCCTGAGCCCCTACCTCATACAACTGAGGCATCCAGCCCCCTCTCCCCAACACAGACCCATAAACCTCTGCCCACATTGTCTCAGGGAGCCCCTCTCAAGACTCCCAAGGCCTTGCAGAGCCAGATAGACAGCCAGGATTCACACTGTCATGGTGCCCTTTAATGCCCCCTCCTACCCTTGCCCATTCAGCCCAGCCCCCGTGCAGGGCCCCACTGGCCCAGGGAGAGGGAGGGGAGGAAGACCGGTGACCCAGGAAACACTCAAGATACAGAGGCAGCACAGGCAGCCCCGCCTGCCTGGCACTCCCAGCCCTGCCTGCATTAGCAGGTGCCCAGGCGGAAGCCAGCCTCAGCCCAAGCCTTGCCCCTGTCACAGTTTAGGGTCTGAGTCAGGCCTGGGAAGACTCCAGCCCCTGTCCAGCCAATGGAGGCTGCCCTCCTCTGGGCCCAGCCCTCCAGCCCCTTTGGGAAAGGCTCCCTGCCATGCTCAGAGACTGGCATCTCTGCCACCCTCCTCCCTCTCTCTGCTACCCGCCCTCTGCCACCACTGGCATCCTGGCCCCCCAGCGCCTCCAAGACTCAGCCACCAAGCTCAGCAGCCCTGGGGTCCGGGTCTCCCCATAATCACACATACACAATCACACATACACACATACAATCACACACACATACACACCACATATAATCACATACACACATCGTACATGTAATCACACACAATCACACACATACAGAATCCACATACAATCACACACACACATACACACTACATACATAGCACACCCAAACCCACACACCTTCGCCACACAAATATACATATGCCACACATGCCACACACACACACATACAAACACGTCTGCTCAAAGATCTGGGCACTCGGGCTTCTCTCAGGGCACAATGGGCCCCCTCTCCCCCCATCCAGGACAGGAAGGGAGCTGACCTAGAGACACCAGTGGAAGGAAGATGGGTCCTGGCTCCACCCAAGGGAGAAGGGACGTGGGCCCAGCAGAACTTGTGTGTGGTAAGCACAGATGTGGATCCTGGGATGAGCGCAGGTCCAGGCCCAGTCACTGCTCTCCTGCATCCCCTCACCTCCCTCCCACCCAGACCAAGGTCCAGACCCCCTCAGAGGACTGGACACTCTCCCCCAAATCCCTTGAAGACCTCAGAGTGTGCCCTCTGCCAGGCCTCTGCCAAGTGTCCCACTCCCCTTGGCATGTCCCTCTCCCCTGGGGATGCTGGTGCTCATGTCCCCATCTCCAAAGTCCCAAATAACCAGGTTGTCCCATTGACCACTGCCCTAAGGAGGCAGGGAAGAAAGGAAGGAAGGAAGGGAGGGAGGAAGGAGAGAGGGAGATGAGGCTCAATGTCTTAGCTCGAGGGTGCTGGACCAGAAGGTCAGGGTCCAGGAATCAGTCCTGAGGGGTAGAAGATGGGCTGTCATGCCCTGGCCCTGGCTAGCAGGACTTGCCACCACCTTGCCCCTCAGTCCTTCCTGAGTGATGGGCATTCTGGGCTCTGACTCCCACTATTCCCCTGGGTGAACTAGCAGGGCAGGGACTCTGCTTCTGCCCCAGGCCTCAGCCTGAGGCCCCTTGGCTCCTCACAAACTGCTGCCACTTCAACCCTTTGGCACAAGGCCCCTCAGACACCCAGCAACCTACTGCCCCAGCCCACCTGCTTTCAGAGTGTGTGTGGGGTCACAGGGTGCTTATCCTAGGAGTGTCTGGTTGGGGGTCTGTCAAAAAAGAGGGGAGACAGAGAGTCACCTGGTATAGGAGGAGAGGAGGGGCTCCCTAGCAGAAGAGAGAGGGGAAGGGGCATCACCTGGCACACGGCAGGAGGCGGGGGGAGGAAGAGGGTCCTTGGTGCTGTGGATAGAGTTTCTGGTGTTTGTGTGTGGCAAGGCATCATCTGGCACAAGGAAGGGTGAGGGGAAAGGGCTTTGGGTGTCAGCTTGGGGGGATTCCTGCCCTGTGATAGTGAGGGTGGTAAGGGCAGGGGGTTACTCGGGGTGTTAGAGGCTTCCCTGTTGGTCACCTGGCACACTGGGAGGGTTACCTGGGGGAACAGGTGACAACCTGACTCACTGTAGGGGCTGCCAGGCTAGAGGAGGACACTACCTGGAGGCGGGGGTGACCAGGTTCAGTGGGGGATGGAGTGTTACCTGGTGCACCTGAGGGTTAATCTCTCTTACTTAGAGAGGGCAGTTGCCTGGGAGAACAGATCACTTGACACACTGGAGGGTTAACTGAAGTAACAAGGGGATTGCCTGGCACACCTAGAGGTTACCTGGGGAGGAGCAGGGGGTTACCCGGAGTGCCTGAAGGATTGCCTAGCAATGTGGGTGGGTACCTGCAGTAGTAAGAAATTATCTGGTGTACCTGGGGGTTACATGGGGGTGCAGTGTTATTTGGAGTAGGGTTACCTGGGGAACAGGGTCTAACCTGTCTCACCTGGGGGGAGCTGACTAGAGGGAGAGGGGTCCCTGGGGAAGCAAGCCTAGAGAGGACTGGGGGGGGAGCAGGGGATCATCTAGACCACCTGGGGATCACCTGGAGGAAGTATTCGCTGGGAGAGAGAGGAATAGGGGATCACCTGGGGGGCTCTCAGGGTAGCAAGGGACCACTTGAAGGGAGGATTCACTAAGGGGGGACAGGGGATAACCTGGAGGTTTCCGGGGGAGCAGGGGATCACCTGGAGAGGGGCTCCCACGGGAACAGGAGATCACACTGGGTACATCTGGGGATATTACCTGGGGAGAGCTATGGGAAGAGGAGCAGATTACCTGAAGCTCCCAGGGGAGAAGGAGATTACCTGGTGTACGTGGGGGGATCGCCTGGGGACTGGGGGAGAAAGCAGGAGAGATAACCTGGCACACCTGGGGACTCCCAAGGGTGCGGATCACCTGACGCACCTGCGGGATCACCTGGGAGCTGGGGGGGGCAGTAGGAGATGATCTGGAGCGGGGACTCCCAGGGGAGCAGGAGATCACTGGGCACACCTGGGGGTGTTACCTGGGAAGAGCTATGAGAGGGGATGAGATCCCCTGGGGGCTCCCGGGGAGCAGATTCCCTGGCGCACCTGCGGGATCACCTGGGGGGTCCCGGGGGGAGGCGGAGGCAGCGCACCCCTTGGCCTGCACCTGGCAGAACGGCCCTGCTGGGGGCCTTCCTTACCTGCAGGGGGTGGGGGGCCGGTTACCTGGAGCCCAGGAGGAGGGAAGCGCAGGGATCGCCCAGGTGCGGCGGCCTCCAGCCGGGCTAGGCAGACGTGACGTCAAGGCGGGCGGGGCCACACCTGCCGGGGGCGGGGCCGGGCGCTCGCGGCCTTATAAGGGGATGAGGCAGGTGAGGCAGGTGAGGCAGGTGTGCGGGGGCGGGGCCGAGGTCCGGGGGCCAGGCCCTGCCGCGGGGCGCCGGCTGCGGGCTCGGGGGCCTGCCTCGGCCGCCTGTCCCCTCCCGTCCGCTCCTGTCCCCTGCAGTCCGGCTCGGGCTCGGGCTCCGGCCTGGGAGCAGGGAGGGGCGGGGACGCCGGGGGCAGGTCTCGTCCAATCGACGGCCTCCGGCGCGGAGGCCCGACCAATCATAGGTGGGAGGCGGGGGTCGGGCCGGCCCGCGGCCAATGGGAAGTTCTCGAAGGGATAGGGCCGTGGGAAAGCCGGGGGGGCGGGGTGGAGGGGGCAGGGGCGGGGCCAGACTGCGGACGGGCAGCGCCGCCCGCCAATGGGTGCGCTCGGGGGCGGCTCCCCCTCCCCCTCGGGGTCCGGCTCAATAGACCGCTTTGTGCCGGGAATGAATGGAGGGTATTGTGGCTGTCCGAGGCGGGGACGCCGGGCTCCCCGCGGAACTGGAGACTGGAGGATCAGGACTCCTGGGGTCCCTGGGGGGCTGGGGGCTGGAGGAATCAGAACCCCTAGAGTCCCTGGAGTATCTTGAGACTAGGGATTAGGGATTCCAACCCTTGCGTCGATTGGATGGAGAGGCATTGGGGTGCTGGGATCCAAGTGGGAAGTTTGGGGAGCAGTTTGCCCAAGTCACTGCAGAGGAAGGATGACCATATGGAGCCCAAGCCCCTGAGAGAGGAGGGGTCTGCCACAATCAAAATCTCCTTCAAGACACTGGGCCAGGCCTACATTCTTGGGTCCCTCAAAGATAACTTGGTCCTCAAGGAACCAGGGAGGACTTGCAGCTCTGCTGTCTGCCCCAGTAATCTCTGGCATTTTTGCCCCAAGGCCCCGGGTGACTGGCCTTCCCCAAAGTCTCTCTCTGGCCTCTTCCCTTTCCCTTATTTAAACAGCCCCCCCCCCCCCATCTGACTACCACCTACCTGAGGATCACAGATGCATAACTAGAGGAGATCTTGGAGGCCATCCAGATAAGGGATTGAGGCCAGGAGAGATTCAGGGACTTGAGTATCCCTGGCTCAAGTGTGCCCAGGTAGTAAGATAGGCAGGATTTGAACCTAGGTTCCCAGTTCTCTCCCTCCATCACGTACATCATTTTCCTTCATACATCCTTCATCCAATCAAAATGGTCTTCTTTCTGGGTCTTGGACTTCCTCCCATCTCCAAGCCACCCTCTGCTCTCCCCTCCCCAGTGTCCTCCCTCCTGACCTCTGCTGTCCCTAGGGGGAGACCCTCTGAATCAGATAGTGTGGTTTCCTCAATGTCTAGCTTAAACACCCTCTGTAACTCCCCAGGCCTGGGTCCTTCCTCTGTCTCTTGTAGACTGAAGAAGGAAGGGAAGAAAAGGAAAAGGGAAAGGGAAAGGGAAGGGGAAAGGAGAGTGAACGGAAGGGAAAGGGAAGGAGAGGGGAGGGAAAGGGGAAGCGAAGCAGGGCAGGACCCACAATGGGAGTGGGGGGAGAGCAGGCTGAGGAGCCACTAACATCAGAGAAGTCAGGGAGGAGCTTGAGAGCAGAGTGGAGACCAGAACCTAAGACGGTAGGAGGATCAACAGAAGGAATTTTTCTCTATTTATTCATTGAGGGAAAGGAGCCATCCTTGGATCCACAAAGAGGCACCGGACAAGCCAGCTATCCTGTGGGGTAGACAACAAACAGAAATAGGCAAACAAGTTTATCCAGGGTAAATAGGAACTCACAAACTAGAGAAGGCACTGGAAGTAAGAGGCTGGGCGGGAAGGCTTTCTGGGAGAACTGAGGAGGGAGAGCACTCCAGATATGGCAATACCCAAAGAGAATGCCCAGAGTGAGACATGGAGGGTCTTGTTTGGGAACCCCCAGGACACTGGTCACTGGATGGAGGAGTTCCTGGTGGGGAGGCAGGTGGGAACAGGGCTGGGTCAAGTAGGGCTCTGAGAATCCAGAAAGAATTAGAAGGGAAGGGCTGAGGAGACCAGGAGCTATGGGATGAGATCTGTGTCCCGGACAGGTAAGGCAGGTAGGAAAGCTGGCAGGAGAGTTTCTAAGCCTTGGAGGAGGGAAGCTTACCCTGGAGAGTCCCCTGCAGCTCTCCCCACTGTAGGGGGGGTGGTAGTTGGGGCACAAGGTGGGACTTCAGTCCCATAAAGTCCACATGCACACACACAATAAAGGCAGAATTTGGAAAAACTGCTCTACCTAAACAGGGTTTGGTTCCTGTACCTTTCCCTTGCCCTTCATTTGCGTGAGACTAATAGAATCTTGAGGTTTCAAAAACTGAGGGGGAGGGGATTGTCCAGCCTCAACAACTCTTGGTGGTTTGTTGGAAGGATAACCCCTAAAATTATACTGAATAGGAATAGGCCCTATACCCAAATAGGTTTCCCAATCAGACAGTTCTGTAAGGAGTTACAAGAACCTTCTAACCCTGAGTTAGATAGAGGCTCATGATAGAGGCCCTCTTCAGATCAGAAAGGTAAGGAAATACACTGGAAGCTTTCAGGTGATACTTAGATCACTAGTCATGCTGTATTCCAAGAGCTCAGTACCTATCACAGTCAAGGCTCTCAGAACTGACAATCTTCTTGTAGGGGGAGAAAAAGTAATCCAGGGTCTTTCTGTCATCTGATAACTAGATATGAGAGGGCCCTGTCTATCCAAAAGAGCTGTTGAGGCAAGGAATTTATCTAGGTGGTGCAGGGTGTGGAGAACTAGACTTGCAAAGACCTGAGTTCAAATCTTCTCTCGCAAGTCATTCAACCTCTTTCAGTCTCAGTTTTGTTACCTGTTAAAGGGGAATAGTAAAGAGTCCACCTCCCAAGTTTTCTGTGACTCAAATGAAGCCACATATATAAAGCACTCTGTCAAGCTTAAATCACAATACAAAGGCTGGCTCTTATTAGTTAAACTAAAAGTGAGCTGGGAGAATCTAATCTTCCTTCTATGAGGAAGATCTAGCACCTCAGCTACAGCCTTCAGAAACATGTTCATGATCTGAGGAGCAAGTCTGTTTGTGGCCATGAGCCTACAAGAGCATCGTCAATCATGCCAAGAGGAGGTTATATGCCACCTTCAAAGAAGCAGCAGAGACCATGCACCAGTCCAGGCCAGCAAAAAAGTAGAATGATAACATTTTCAAGAGGTCCCCTCTGCACATGCACCCAGGCCTCCTGTATAGTCCACTCTTTCCACAAATGATAGGTGTATTAGTGGGAGAGAACCCTCTAGATGTTGGCGAAATATTCTTATTGAATCAGTCAATCCACATTAAGCACCTACTATGTGCGAGCCACAGGAAACACAGAAAGTGACAAAAGACAGGTTGTACTCTCAAGGCACTTGCAATAGAATGAAAGAGACAACACGCAAACAGATACAAAGCAAGTTCTGTATAGGAAAATAGGAAATAATTCATAGAGGGAAAGTCCTGGGATTAAGAGGAATGGAGAAGGAGTCCTGTAGGAGGTGAGATTTTAGTTGGGACTTAAAGGAAGCCAGGGAAGTCAGTAGTCAAAGTTCAGGAGAGACATCTTTGCAGGCAGAGGAGACAACCCGAAAAAATGCTTGGAGCTGAGAGGAGGAGTTTCTTGTTTGAGGAACAGCCTGGAGGCCTGCATTACTGAATTGAATAGGAAGCGGTATGAGGTGTACCAAACAGGCTATTACAATAATCCAAGTGTGGAGATGAGGAGGACCTGTACCAGAGTGGGGGCAGTGTCAGAAGAGAGAAGGAGGCAGAATTGAGAGATGCTTCGGAGATGAAATCAACAGGTCTTGGCAACAGCTTGGACATGGGGCATGAGAAGTAGTGAGGAGTCTCAAACGACTCCTAGGTGGTGTATCTGAGAGACTGGAAGCATGGTACTGTCCTCCACAGTAATAGGGAATGATTGCTACTTTCTTGTCATAATGCCTTTCCTTTGAACTAATTGTGTCACCTGGTTGACTATGAAAAATAAACTCCTTGATTGGGGTTCATGAGCTACAGTTTTGAGTTGGTAGTAGGGTCATAGATTTAGAACAGGAAGAGACCTTGAGGTTATCTCATTTTTCCTATGAGAAACTAAGGCCAAGAAAGGTTAAGTAATTCACACAAGGTTACAGAACTGGTACCTAAGATCTTCAGGATTCCAAGTCCAGCCATCTCTCCACTCTATCTGTCTGCCTCTTGAATATGGACCCACAGAGTACCTTGAATCTGGGGCAGCTTGCTGAGAGAACATACTCTTTGGTTTTGGGGGACCCTCAGGGTCATTTTCTCACAACTCTGTGGCAGGAAATGTGACACCATGAAAAGGATGCTGAATCTTGGGTCAGATAACCTGAACTGAATCCTGGCTTTTCTACTTCCTGCCTTATCTTGGTTAAGTGATTAACCTCCCTTAGCCTGAGAAGGTTGGACTGGACTGAATGAATATAAAACACAAACAATTTTACTATGTACCACATGCTCAGGATCCAAATAGAAAAGGCACGGACATTCCCTGGCCTCTAGGAGCTCACCTTCTAATACAAGAAGATGCTCTAACTCATTATGGATCTAGTAAAAGGAGCAGATATGCACCCTCTGCATGCCTTGAATCTGGGGCCACTAGTCTGTCTCTGTTGGGGTGCTCCCAGGTGCTACATGGTTCTTTCCTCACAACTCCCAGGAGGCTTGGGGAGATAATAGATTCCCCCCTCACTAGAGGCCTTCCAGCAAAGCCTGAATGACCACTTGACCTGGAAGTTTCAGAGAGGATGCTTATTCAGGTCCAGCTTGAGATGCCTTGGAGCTCCCTGCCTGTTCTAAAATCTTGGGATCCTGAGAAAGGCTAGTTACCAGAGCCAGAAGCAGCCACAAAATGTCTCAAAGAAGAGGACAAGAAATAGCCACCTGTTGTGACCAGAAGGTGTCTGTGGCCTCAGGGCTGGCAGTTGAGGAGCTAGGTTCTAGAAGCCTCTTGTGTGAAGTCACAGAAATCTGGCTCAAGCTGCCCATGGCCCTCCTGCTTCTTCAGCTCCTCCTGGGTCTGAGTTTGGGGATGGGACTGGCACCTGGTGCTTATGCCTGCCTGCAGTGTGAGGCCTCATTTCGCCAGGCCCTGGCCAGGGCTCGAGTGCACCTCCTGACCCAGAACTTCCGCAATGAGCGGCTGAAGGCCCGAGCTCAGGCCCTGCTGCTGGGCATGGAAGGAGAATTCTTTGCTAACTACGCCACCCGAGCTTATATGGGGAGAGTGGGTATGGGGGAAGAGAAAGAAGGGGGCACTGTCAGCTGAAGGCTGGACATCAGGTGAGGGCACTGCCCGCCTTCGCCTGGCTCATGGTCCCCACTTTCGCCCTTAGGACTTGGCCAGCTCTCTCCAGTGGTAGCTCTAGCCCAGAAGAAGATTCAGGAAATCCAGACCACCTACCTAACAGGTGAGAGTGTGGTCAAAGGGGAGAGGAACCCTGGGGCCACTCTAGTGGGAAGACCCTGTTACAGGGGGGCAGGAGAGCTGGACTACAGCCCTGGTCTGTTCCCTATGATCCACGTACCTCTCTGGATCTTACTGCCCAGACATGGATATCCCTGGCACCTTCCTCGGCTGACAGCTCCTGGTCTGACCCCCTGAGGCACATCTCTTCCAAGTCAGGTCTTCTCTCCCATCTGCTGGGAGGATCTGGACCACATTCCCCCACAAATCTCGATTTATAGATGGGCCACTGCTGGACAAGCTGGCGATGATACGGGGGGAGATAATGAAGTCGTTGAAGAGGGCCCTGAAAGAACACCAGCAGAAAGGTCCCACCTCAGCCTCCCCTCCCCACCAGACCTCCCTCCCTGACTCCTCCAGAACCCTGGGCCTCCCCTCTATCCCTCGCCCCTCCTGAATCACTCTAGAATCTTGGCCATGGCAGAGGACATCCTCAGTCCTGATTAAGCATCCCTCCTGGAAGGCTTCCCACCAGTTTTCATTTCTGGGAGATCTGCACCGTGAGACAGGACGTTTCCTCCCACGGCAGGCCATAAGCCACTATATTGAATATTCTTCTGGTCCTAATTCTCACCTCTAGGACTACAAGGAACCAACCAAATCCCTCCTCCACACAAGAGCCCATCAGATAATTGGGGGCAGCTCCCCTGGTGCTCCTGGATTTCCCCTCCAGGCCCCGCCGCCCATCCCCAGCTACCCTTCCTACCTTGGGGGTGCTCTCCATCTGTCCAATGCCCTTCTGAAATGCAGTGCCCACAGCTCCCAGCCCCTGGTGTCCTTCTCCAGCAACTCAGGAGTGACTCCATCTGTGTTCTCTTGTAGCCTGTGACCCCAACACCTGCCGTGAGTCCTTCCTTTGACTTCTCATGCTTTCTGGGGGCTCTCTCCCCTCCCTGGGAGCCCACCTTCTTCCCCAACCTTGTCCCTGCCCCACTGACCGTGAGTTCCCCACTGTCCCCATCCTCCCCCACACCAGAAGCTGAGGCAGGTGGTGCTGAAGCCTGTGAGCGGGGACGGTGAGTCTGGGGGCAGGGGCAGTCTGCCCTCACTCTGTCCTGGTGGGGCTCCCCTCTGTGGCACCCTGTATGCCTCCCATCTTTGCTGCCTTCCTCTCTCTTTCTGTCGGCCTGTTCTTCCTTCCATCTCCATCTATTATTCTCTGCATAGCCATTGGTTCCCCCTCAGCCCTCTCCATCAGCAAACCCTGCTCATTTTCTCCAGTCATGCCCTTGCTCCTTCGTTCTCTGCCTCCCCCCACCCTCTGCCCCATGTTGCCCATGCCTGGTTTCCTTGTCCTTCCTCTCCCAAGGAAACAGAAATACAACTTGTGCCACTCTGCTTTTCCATTCCCTCCTGTGTCTCCAATGTCCTTTCATTACTGTCAAGCCTCCCTTTCTGTCTCTGCTTCCTTTGTCCTCCTCTTTCTCTGTCTCTCTGTCTCTGTCTCTGTCTCTGTCTCACTCTCCCTGTCTCTCTGTCTCTCTCTCTGTCTCTTTGTGTCTCTGTCTCTCTCCCTTTCTCTCTCTATCTCTCCCTCTCACCCCTCCCTCTTTCCTCTCTTGGCATCTTTTGTCGGTCTCCTCCTTTTGTCAACAGTTGTTTCCACTCTTGTCTTTCTTTCTTCCACTTTGCTCAATCTCCCTCCACCATTTCTGCGTTGACCTATTTGCCTTCCCTATCTTCGCAAATCTCTCCAGATCTTCCTCATGGTCCACCTTCCTTCAGAGCCTTCTATCTCTGGCTTCCTGTCTTTCCCCTTTCTGAATCCCTAACTATGTGGATTTCTCTCAACCTCTCCCACTCTGCCCCCATCTTTCTTTGTCTCCTTCCTGCATCCTAGTGTCAGCCTCTCTTTGGCCTCCCTCCTTCTATCAAACCTGGTCTGGCTGGCCATGCCCCACCCTGAGCCTCCCCTTCTGTCCTTTCACTATCTGTGTTCCTGCCGATCTCTGCCTCTTTTCATCTTCTCCAGACCACATGGGCTCCCAGGTCCTTGACTGTCTTCACTGTAACCGTGTCTATGCAAGATGTCTGAACCCAACAATATGTTTTGGTGAGGAGGCAGTCCCCTTGGGGGTAGGGTGACCTCTGGGTTCAGGGGTAGAATTGATGAGTGAGCGGTAAATCCAACTGGGAGGCAGGGCAGGGAGACCCAAAGAGAGACACATGGACATCAGATGCCTGCAATGAGATGCCGAGGCAGTGAGAGTGCGCACTGAGAGGCAGAGCTGCACAGGTGTGGACGACATGTGCTTGGAGGTCTATCTGCCCACTGCTTCTCCTTTTTCTCCTACTTGGCATTCCTCTACCAACAGCGGACCGCCAGCCTCGACTTGACCTTCGCTACGAACACCAGGGAATCCCGGTAAGGGATCGGATCAGGAAAGCCAAGATTATGGTGGCCTGTCTGGCAGTCATCACTTTCGCGGTCCTCGCAATCTCGTGAGTTTTCCAACTTCGCACTAACGCTAC